>NC_065447.1:124152217-124452217 GCF_917563875.1 Diabrotica virgifera virgifera | reverse complement strand
CCAACAAAAACTACAAATGTACATACTGTAGTGTACCAAGCTGCAACAGCCGAGAAAGATGTCCAGCAAAAGATAGTCGTTGTCGATTATGTGGAAAGAAAGGACATTGGCAAGCTAGATGTAGATCCGGCAGGAATGTAAGAGTAGTTGAAGGTCAAAACTGTGCTGAAAGTGAGGTAGGAACAGAAAATGAAATGGAAAACTTACAGGTAAATAACTTTGATTTTCATCTAGGACACATTTACACTAATGATAAAGATCAGTGGTTTGCAAAAGTTTTAGTTGACAATAAATATGTTATGCCTTTTCTTGTTGATACAGGTGCTGATGTAAGTTGTGTCTCTAGAAATATGTTGTCTGATTTCTACAAAAATAAAATGTATGTTTGCCAGGAGTCCATAGGGGGCCCTAATAATAAAAAACTAGAAATTGAGGGTAAAATTGATGTTAATTTGACTTATAATGACAATATGTGTTCAGAATCTTTATATGTTGTAAAAAATCTAAAGGTGCCTATCCTTGGTCGGCCTGGAATTATAAAATTAAAAATGCTTAATATTAATAAAAATAGTTCACGTTATATTAATAACTTAGTATCTAAAAATATAAATGCATTTGGGGCAGAATCAGAGACCTACAGTGCTAGCAAGTACTCATTAGAAACGATAGCTGAGTCATTTCAAGGAATATTTGATGATATTGGGGAATTTAAAACACTTGAGCTAAAATCTAATGTTCAGCCATTTGCTCAGTCAGTACCACGAGTAGTTCCATTACCACTCATGCCCAAGTTAAAAGTTGAGTTAGACCGTCTACTTCAGTTGGGTATAATAAAACCAAAGAACATACCAGGTGGGTAAGTCCTATTGTTTGTGTACCAAAGGGTGACTCTGTTAGGTTGTGCGGAGATTACACAAAACTTAACCAAAGTGTATTAAGAGCTTATTTCCCACTTCCAAAAATAGAGCATACTTTGGCTCAACTGAAAAATTCAATAATATTTTCTAAGCTCGACACAACTAGTGGTTACTTCCAAATTAAACTGAATCCAGAAAGCCAATTGCTAACAACATTCATCACACCATTTGGTCGATACTTTTTTACACGTCTTCCCTTTGGAATTTCATGTTCTCCAGAATATTTTGCACTTAGGTTTTCTAAGATTCTTTCAGGTATGAAAGGGGTAGTCTTTTATATGGATGATATTTTAATCCATGCTAGTTCAGTCAAAGAACATGACGAAATTTTAAACCAAGTTCTAATAAAATTACACAGTGAAGGTATAACCCTTAATAAAAACAAATGTGTCATTGCTGCTAAGTCAGTCAAGTACTTGGGGCATATCATCACTACTTCTGGGGTTAAAATAGATCCTGAACGGGTCAGAGCAATTAGAGAATTCCCAGAACCAGAAAATAAAACAGAACTTTTAAGATTATTAGGTATGATTAATTTTGCTGGTAAATATATTAAAAACAAATCTGAAATTTTAGAACCTTTAACATCTCTTCAAAAAAAGGACTCAGTATTCTTATGGGGACCTGCTCAAATTCAAGCTCTAAATACTCTAAAAAAATGTTTAGAAAGTTCCCCAAATTTATCATATTTTGATGCGAACAAAACTATTGTTGTAAATTCAGACTCTAGTTGTTTTGGTATAGGAACTTGTCTGATGCAAGAAAATCTAGATAAATCTCGCGAAATAGTGGCATTTTCATCTCGATTATTAAGTCAAGTAGAGGGTCGATACGCTCAGATAGAAAAAGAAGCCCTGGCGATTACGTGGGCAGCTGAAAAGTTTGCTGATTATATAACAGGGGTCAAAGATTTGATTTTTGAAACAGACTCAAAACCCCTTGTTCAAATTCTACAGACGAAAAATGTGGATGAATTATCTCCTAGGTTGCAGCGGTTTCGGATGAGATTAATGCGTTACAATTATAAAGTAGTTTACATCCCAGGAAAACAGTTGGTTGTGTCAGACGCACTAAGTCGAAGTCCCATAAAAAATTCTGTACCTAGTAGTGATGAGTTGACAGGTATTGAAGTCGAGGGGTATGTTAAATCTGTAATCCGTAATTTACCCATAAAAGATCGGTTTATAAAGCAAATAATCGAGGAACAAAGCAATGACCCTGTTTTACAAATAATAAAACAATATACGTTGACTTCATGGCCAGAAAAGTCTAAAATTCCTGTGCATGTTTTGCCATATTTTCAATTCAGATATGATATATCATTTTGTGAAAATTTGTTATTAAAAAGTTCTCGAATTATTATACCAGCAGCTTTACAACTTAAATGTCTAGAATATATTCACACAGGTCATCTGGGGGTAGTCAAGTGCAGGGACAGGGCTAAATCTACAGTGTGGTGGATCGGGCTGTCTTCTCAAATAGAAAAAATGATTAGAAATTGTCCCAATTGTGTGGAAAATCGTGAAAATATAAAAGAAACGTTTTACAAAGAAGAATCATGTACACGACCTTGGGAAAAGATAGCGCTAGATCTTTTTAAACTGGATAAATGGTTCTTGATTGTCGTGGACTACTACTCCAGATATTTTGAAATATTTGAGCTCAGTTCCATGACGGAAATCGTTATTATAAATCACTTGAAAGGTTTATTCTCTAGATATGGTATTCCGAATATTGTGCGTAGTGACAATGGACCACAATTTTCAACATTATTTAAGAAATTTGCTTCAAATTATAATTTTATTCATGTAACTAGTAGCCCATACTTTGCACAGAGCAATGGATTAGTTGAACGGGCAGTTAAGACTGCTAAAGAACTAATCAAAAAGAATAGTGAAGATATATTTTTAGCGCTCTTAGCCTATAGGGCTACACCTTTAAGGTGTGGACTTTCACCAGCAGAGCTGTTTTTCTCTAAAAAATTAAGAACTAATCTACCACAGTTGTCATTAAATTTGGAACAATCGGTTGTTAAGGGGGGAGTGTCATTAAGAGAAAGGGAAAATAAGGAAAAACAAGCAGATAATTATAATAGTAGACACCGAGCCAAGGATATGCAACCTTTATATGTGGGCGATTCTGTCTGGATTATTGATATTAGGCAATATGGAAAGGTAATTGAAATTTGTGAAGAACCACGCTCTTATGTTGTTCAAACTAATAGTGGTCAATTCAGACGTAACAGATGGCATTTGGTCCAGGCACCTTACTATACTCCTGATACCAGTAACCAGTTAGCTCCTAAGAAATTTGTTGACGGCAGCGACTTAGCAACTCCAGGCTTCTCCCACAAAGAAAAGGAGAATGAGAATATAAATAATTCCTCTGATACTTTAGAGCAGGGGTGTCAAACTCAATTTTGCAGAGGGCCATATATTAAATTCAGAATGTGTCGGCGGGCCAGATTCAAATAAAAAAAAAATGTACTGAATTATTATAACATTTTATTTAATAGTATACTTATAATATACGGTTGTTAAAAATCATATCAAAGTTATAAAAGAGGGTAATTATTTTGAGCTCGAGGATCCAGATACCTGACTTCTCTTGTTTTTGACAAGCTCATTGATGTCAGGTATCATATTCGTTGTATTTATTTTAAGAATTGATTGGAGATGTTCATTTGTAAGTCTTGTGCGATGTTTGTTCTTATTTATTTTCATGACGGAAAACATCTGCTCACATAAATAGGTGCTACCAAACATGCACAGAATGCGTGCTGCATGCTTTTTTAATTCCGGGTAGTTATCCAAACTCTTGAAATATTGTGTATAAAATGTAAGTGCGTTAACCTCTTTAAATTTTTCTTTCAAAATACTGTCCGATTGAAGATCTATCAACTCCATTTGCAAATGAACTGGTGCCTGTGAAGCTTCAAAATTGAATGGATTGTTGAAAATTGGGAATTCCATTTCATTCATTTTAATTGTGGAAGTCTTCAAAACGATTGTTGAATTCCGTGATAAGATTTTGCAGAAGTTGAGAATATTGATCCAATTTTTTTTGATCCACTGTGCCAAATGATTTTAAATGAGGGAAATGATCCAAAGTTTGATTTTTTACCTGATTTTCCCACAGCCTCAACTTTGTTTCAAAGGCTTGAATACATGAGTACATTTGAGTGACAATCAGATTTTTACCCTGTAACTTTACATTCAGATCAGTCAAGTGTTTATTCATATCTACCAAAAAGGCACAATCAACCCACCAGTCATTGTCATAATCAATTGGGTTGCCTTTTTCTAACATGAAAGCTTGAATAGGGTCACGTAATGCAAAAAATCTTTCTAAAACTACTCCTCGACTGAGCCAACGAACTTCGGTGAAATAAGGGACATCAGAAAACTTTTCGTCCAAATCTTGTAAAAACTGCCTGAACTGTCGGTGATTTAGTCCTCTGCTCCTTATAAAATTTACTATTTTAATTATAGGTTGCATGACATGGTCCATTTTTAAATGTTTGGATGCCAATGATTCCTGGTGAATTATACAGTGAAATCCCACAAAATTTCCTGATGTTTTCTGTTTTAATTTAGTTACAACGCCCGAATGTTGGCCAACCATGGCAGGAGCGCCATCCGTAGTTGTGCTGCTAAGTATATTCCAATCGAGTCCATATTCTGCCATCAAATGCTCCAATGCAGAATAAATATCATTTGCTGTTGTAGTACCTGTCAATGGAACGCACTTTAATAGTTCTTCAGTTATTTCAAAGTTACTGTTAATACCTCGTATAAAAACAGCAAGTTGAGCTGTATCAACAGTATCAGTGCTCTCATCAACAGCCAGTGAAAAGTTTGTAAATTCCTTAATTTTCTCCTTCAGTTGAAGAACCAAATTTTGAGATAAATCATTTATTCTTGAAGCAACAGTGTTTCTTGACAGCGAAATATTTTGAATTATTGACTTTTGAAATGGAAATGAAACATCGGCAACTTTCAACATACAGTCTTTAATAAAATCACCATCAGTGAAAGGTTTTGATCTCTTCGCGATTTCTAATGCAATAATAAAACTTGATTTCAGGACATCTTCGCTCTCAGTATTAGCTTTAGTAAACATCGATTGTTGACCTTGAAGTTTAGATTTTAAAGATGACAATCTGTCCATTCTTATTTTTTCAGTGTAACAATCGAATTTTGATTTATGATTCGTATCATAGTGTCTCTTCAAGTTAAACTCCTTACAAACAGCAACTGTTTGATTGCAAATCAAACACAGTGGTTTACCTTTCCATTCTATGAAAAAATATGCATTTTCCCATTTAGACTGAAAAACTCTACGTTCACTATCAACTTTACGTTTTTGTGACATTATGCCGAAATCGTAACAAATATGGAACTCGACACAATTATGGATATCGCACACGCACGACACAAACAAATGTACAATACCTTCTCAACCACTACTTCGCAACTGACTCACATGACACGTCGACGCACTTCTTTTATATCGATAAGGAAGGTTCTAGTCTAGACTCGAAGCGCATGGAAGATTCTATTGTTCTCAACAAAAATAATAGGGTGTTTCCGCTAAGAGATGGTGTTACTGTCTATCTCTCTCGCTTGTCTAGGCCTTTGAAATGACTTATAAATGTAGTGTAGTGTACGCATTTTAAAACTTCCGTAGAGCAATCGAGTGAAGTCTAAAAGCTCTAAAAACATGATTCTTCTTTCTGTGACACATTGCGATCGCGGGCCGTATCTTTGACATGACTGCTTTAGAGACTATACATGGGAGTCAGAGTTGCGGAGTCGATGCTTCACCAAATAAAAGTGATGTCCAAAGTGAACACTTACCTGTACAGGAACCTGATCTGTTATTGAGGCCTAAAAGGAACATTAAAAAGCCAATTTACTTGTCCGACTATAGTTGTTAAGTTATGTATATTATGTTATGCATTCATTCTATATTTGCTGGGGTCCTGGAATTTTCATAGAGAGCTCTGTGGCTTACCTCATTTAAAAAGAGGAGAATGTAGAGTCAGCTCAGTATGCAACCACTTATACGTTTCCTTCAGAAACGTAGTCGGTACTTGAGACAGAACCTCTTTGGGGAGAAGGACAGGATGTCAAGATGGTAGTAGAAGTTAGGTTAATGATAAGGATTGTGGCTTTGAAATATAATTGTAATAAAGTGCTAAATAAAGATTGCCTCAATAATTCTACACATAATACGTTAGCCAATAAAAATCCCTTATCTGCCAGAATTAAATCACCAGGTCTCATTTAATGCACAATACCACCATCCTGGACATTTTTTTTGTCTGATGTAAAAATCACTACAAAACGTTACTACTCCATTAGGAGCTACAGCAAACAAACCTTTGAAACTATTTATGTGTTTATAAACCTATAAGTTGGTTTTTGATGTGCCATTAATGTTGGCTTTGGTATGTCACTTCTGTACAATCCACAATAATATGTAAAAGTGCTGTAAACTAGTAGGTGAACATAATTTATTTTTAAGTTGTGATGGTATATTTTTTACTAGCTGGATGAACAAAGTTTCATGCATAACGATTAACAATGTATACATAATATTTGCAATAGTTCCTCTACTGCAGCCAGGTATGTCTGCAACAAATTTAAACGTAATTGTATCAATATCAAGAATAATTGTATTGATCTTATTTAAAGTTATACATACTTCTTTACGCACGATTGGGGAAAATGTTGAGGATGAATTTTTATAAAAACAACAGTATGAAGTACATGCACACACGGACAGTAAAGTTAGTTGCTAAATCTTTCAAGTTACATATATATCAATACAAATAAAGTGTGAAAAAGATATGTCAGTGTTTTTATTTAGTAAATATATTTCTTGATAATTTTTGGTCTTTGGATTTGTCTTCTTCGGGAATATGATAAGTATTAAAATATGATGAAAAGAAGATTAAAAACAATCTTAATATTATTTGTAAAATCTGTCAAAATAATTCATTTTCTTATCAATTTTACAGCCATAACACACTGACTAAGGTCCGGTTTCACCAACAAAGAATAAATCAATGAATAGCTATTCGTCGAATAAAATTTATTAGACATTTAAGTTTATAATTTGTTTCAATCTAATTTTGATAATTTAAAGTTAAACTCGCGAATTTACTTTCTTCTAAATATTTACAGCCAGATTAACTTGCCAATTTACTTGAAGAGTAAGTATTTTTTTGATAAATAAATAAAATAAGTCTTATTTGACGTTAGTAAAATGGAGAAATGTCAGTTTAATGGTCGAATAACTTTAATCATAGAATAAACTACTATTTGTCATTGGTGAAACCGGCCCTTCACAGTTGTCATGATTGATAACTATAGTCTTATGTTGTTGCTTTGCCTTACTTTTTTTTAATTTTTGGTATTTTAATAAAAAATTTTGGTAAGAAATAAGTATTAAAATTAGTTTAATATTTAAATAAAATACAAATAAACTGTTTAAAATATGTTTATTTCATTGAAATCATATAATAGAAGTATAACTTCTAAGGTGCGTACAAAATACAACACATTCCTTTTTTTGTTAAAACTGTGATATTTCACCCATCCATGATCCATGATAATATTCTAACTGAATATTACTTAGCATATTAAATATTAAACAATATTTCAATATACAGTAGTTGTTATTCCCATGTACACTTTCACTAAATTGTGATCGTTCTTGATATGCTGTGATGGAAATCTATATTTGCCAAATTATCTAATTTTAGTTTCAGCTGAGTATTCTCTTATTTAAGAAAATACATTTCTGTGTCTTGTTGTGCACTACAGTGGAACCCCGTTAACTAGGATTAATCGGGACCGCGGCCGATCCGGGTTATCGAAAATTCGGGTGAAAATGGTAAAAATTATTAAAATATGGTATGCTTACAGATAAACTCCGTTATAATTGGCACACAGACACTTGTAAACCACGTTCGCGTTCCACACATACAAAGTGTCGTCGAGAGTCTCATTTTTAGCTTTCTTAGCTTTGCACCGATTGTCCAAACTGTCTTTTGTTATCATTTTGAAACAAAAACAACATTTTAAGTTTTATTGCCATTACGTCAAAATCTGAATATATTTACGAGGAACGAACAATGCGACTTTACTACACACACACAATACCGTCTCGCAACGAGAACAAACTTATGTTATTTAATAAGAGTGAAGACTAAGACCATTGTTTGAAAAATAATTTTTTAATAGTCTTTTCTAAACAATGCTAGACAGTTTCAAGTAAATAAAGGATACTACAGATGCCTGTTGGTTTCGATAACACGAGAATGAGCGTTGTCTGCCATGCCAGTCATTTTTACTAAGGTATATCATGTATCAAATTACACAAATACGCATTATCTCTCATTGTATAATGTGTTTGACATTGAAAATTGAAACGAATGAACTACATAGGAATTCGCTAAAGCGACAAATTTTTACGAAGAAAGTTTATTATGATAAATAAAATTAGCCTGAAAAATATAAGATATTATAGTATTCGAACAATATGTTTATAAGGAAAGATAAAAGAAAATATTTTAAGATGTTGAAAAGAAATTGGAAAATCCAGCATAAAGGACATACATTTTTATTGTTGTAATGTTTGTCTGATAAAAATCGGTCCGGGTTAGCCGGACTTCCGGGTTATCAGGGGCCGACTTATCGGGGTTCCACTGTACTTGATGTGATACCACTTGAATGAGATGATTCTGGTTGACTTTCAAGTGGTAATGAAGATGTAGAGGGTCTACATCTACAATCCATTAAATCCATGGAATAAAACCAAAAAAAAAACTGGTAAACATTTGAAGGGGTGGGTGGATGAAGGGAGTAAGTGACATTTTTTAAGAAAATGAGTTATCAGCATGGATGAAGGTGGTAAGTGCTAAATTAAATGTTCCACTTATCCCCAGCCTTCTATGATTTAAAATAACTGAGATAGCCAGCGTATGAAGGAGGTAATTGACCACACTACTTTAAATATCTAGTGAATGAAGGAGGTAAGTAACAAGATAAAGTACTTACCTCCTTCATCCATACCACAGAGCATAAAAATTGTGACATACCTCCTTCATGTATTCGTCAGCTGACATCAGATGACAACAAATTAAAGTTTTTAGGTGTGCAAGTGCAACCCTCGCTACTGCTTGTGTTAGTGTTCTTAGCTGTTTTAGTTTATTTGATTAGTTATAAAGTGATTTATTATGACTAGTTCTAGGGGAAAATTTTTGGCAGACTTGGCTTTACAGCAATTACAACAGGAATCCACTATTACAGAAGAAGTTGGTGATAATGAAACCAAGATAAAAGGTAAATATTATTCTTTAGTAGTTTCAAGTATTTTGCAAAATATTAATTTTAATTGATTGATTTTCCTTTATTTAAAGATAAGCCAAGCTTTTATATTACGTCTAGCCTACAATCTTAGTCTAGGCCTATGTAACTTGCAAAGCATCGGCACATCCTATTCTGTTGTTTACAAAAAGGTTATTTCGGCTGTAAGCCTACTGGAATGCTTTTAATGACACCGAATTTTGTAAATCGATAAAAATCCATTAGTATTGATAAAATCATATTTTCATTAAGCGCTAAATTTAAAATTCAACATCATAATAAAACGGCAACATTAGTGATATCATTTTTTTCAGATTCAAATATAGATAAAGAACATAAAAACCTACGGGATGGCTCTAGTATCTCCATTCAACCTTGTAGCAGTGGTGTCATGGCAAAATTAGCAGTGCCGGAACGCACTGCTAATTTTTGTTTACAAAACCTAAATTCTATATTTATTTTTCTTTCTTTTCTTAACCAGTGTGGGAACGGCGTTCCCACGCGTTCCCACACCATGACACCACTGCCTTGTAGCTAAAATTATCAGAATCATTCTGATGAACTAGAACTGAAGAACCAAGGTACAGAACGTACAAGACCATCAAATAAAAACAAACATGGAGTTTACAAAAAACTACGTAAGTACATTAGAGGTACATATTTGAACAATGGGCTAGTTAAAAAAATCTAATGAAATGGTAAGGTGGTATTAGAACCCGGATGTCTCACTCTGGGCCTTACAAATCAGCGTTTGAATCTCAAAAAGCAGATAGAGAATTTGCTATCAAATCAGAGAACACTGTGTATGTAACATTGGATTTACAACAAACTATGCCCCTACCTAGGCTTAGTACCTCGAAAGCCTTTTATCTTAGACAAATGTGGTTTTACAACTTAGGAATCCACATAATAACCAAAAATGTGAAAAAAACTGTTTTCTGCACATGGACGGAAAATCAAGCTTCCAGAGGTAGCTCGGAAATTTTTAGTTGTTTTCTACGAACAATCGAAGTGGATCTAGCCTTCAAAGAAAAAGATCATCTAATTTTGTGGACGGACTCGTGTGCCGGGCAAAATAAAAATTTTTTGATGTTATATTTGTTTAAGTATCTTGTGGGCAAAGGCATCTTCAAAACGATTGAGCACAAGTTTCCAGAGGTAGGACACTCGTACTTAGATTCGGATAGAGCATTTGGACGTATTGAGAAACGACTAAGGAAACATCAAAACATTTACATCCCTGATGAATATCGTGATGTGATTGTTTCTTCAACCAAGAAAAATATGGTGATAGACATGCAACATCACTTTAGAGACACGGAAAATATTATGAAAACCATAGAACTAATGAATAGAAAAAAAGATCTTAATGAAAAGGTTAATTTCAAAACTGGAATCAAGTGGATTCGCGTAGATGTCTTTGGATCATACCTTTTCAAGGAGTCTTACGATTACTACACACCTTTCAAAATGGTATGTATCCTCAAGCAGAAAAATTTCCCATTCCTTCTACCTGAAGAATTCAACATTCCAAGACATATTAAAAATACTGGATCCTTAAGAAAAGAAAAGGTAGACAATCTAAAAGAACAGCTTTGCTTCATTCCAGAAAGGGATAAGTGGTATTATGAAGCCATCATAGAGCAACAAAAATTTTAAGAATGTGGTACAATATCCTTAGCCCCGTATTTATAGTCAGTACTCAAGACTGATCTCGAGACCGGTCTCAGCCAAGACGATCTTACGGCAACGTCGAGCTCAAGACCACGTTCTGTTTTATAAACGAGTCTTCGGCTGATCTCGGCCAAGATTGATCTCGAGGCTGGAAAATTATGGATTTTAAGCAATTTTGACACAGAACACCAACTAAAAACTGTCAATCGTCAAGTTAAATATCTTTGCAATGTTTTTATATTTAATTTGTTTTTTGAAAATAGATTATTAAAATGTTTTCAGTTAAATAAAGTTTATTTTATTGATTGAAAGTTTATATTTTTATTTTTTCTAAATCTTACATGCTATTTTTCCAAAGGTTAATGACCTCTCATAATTTGTTTCCATTATGAGGTACAGGATTTCTTTTCTTTGTGGTAAAGGATTGCATATTAAAGGAAAGTATAAATATATTAAAAATAAAAATGTATACCATTTTTATTCATTCAGTTGCGGTGCGAAACCAAAACTGTCTTAATTTTTACTCAGATCAGAGAGTGCAGCCAGCACTCTTATCGACGATTTCACCTCTTGTTAGAGGTTCATCAGAGACTGCATAGGCTGCATTTCTCTGGCCCAGGTAAAAATCTTCGACATATCCATCTCCCACCGCAACTGACGAGATGGTAGTAGGTGCCTAGCGGCATCTGCTAAATAAAAGACTAAGTTTTTCAACCTAATAAAAATATTTGTAAATTAAATATTTTTAAAAGATTTTTAATTGAAAAACTTTATTGGCCCATTTCCTGGTGACAACCTCCAAGGCTTCTACAATATGCAAGCCAAATGGATGCTGCAGTGAAGACTAAAGGGAAGGAATTCTACACTATGCAATTCACAACCCCCGTCTGCAGCGTGGTAAAGCTCCAACGGAAAATGGACCTAGTTACTCTATAGGAGTAATACTAATATAAAAATAAAAATGTATACCATTTTTATTCATTCAGTTGCGGTGCGAAACCAAAACTGTCTTAATTTTTACTCAGATCAGAGAGTGCAGCCAGCACTCTTATTATAACTTAGTCTTTTATTTAGCAGATGCCGCTAGGCACCTACTACCATCTCGTCAGTTGCGGTGGGAGATGGATATGTCGAAGATTTTTACCTGGGCCAGAGAAATGCAGCCTATGCAGTCTCTGATGAACCTCTAACAAGAGGTGAAATCGTCGATAAGAGTGCTGGCTGCACTCTCTGATCTGAGTAAAAATTAAGACAGTTTTGGTTTCGCACCGCAACTGAATGAATAAAAATGGTATACATTTTTATTTTTATATTAGTATTACTCCTATAGAGTAACTAGGTCCATTTTCCGTTGGAGCTTTACCACGCTGCAGACGGGGGTTGTGAATTGCATAGTGTAGAATTCCTTCCCTTTAGTCTTCACTGCAGCATCCATTTGGCTTGCATATTGTAGAAGCCTTGGAGGTTGTCACCAGGAAATGGGCCAATAAAGTTTTTCAATTAAAAATCTTTTAAAAATATTTAATTTACAAATATTTTTATTAGGTTGAAAAACTTAGTCTTTTATAAATATATTCTTTGATATTACCCCAGTATAACAGAATACTGTGATATTACTTTATTCTTGGTTGGGAGTAATGGGGTTTAATGAAATATTCAAAGTTCTAAGAGAAAGCACTGGGAGATATCATTTATTTCTTATGAGAGAAAGCAAAGCAAATAAAACTCTGGTACTTCCTAGTATTACCTGCCTTTTTATTAATGGTGTAAGCTTTCTTCTATGTTTATATTCTTCATCTGACTTACAACAAAGAAGAAACCATGACAGGTGGAACTTGTATAAAATGCAATTACTATTTTCATGGGAATAAGCCTCAATTTAAGTTTGAAATTAAATTTTAATTAAATGTTTAAATTCTTAAAGACAGATCACATGCTATAAATTTTTTGTGATGGATATTATTGAGTTAAAGTTGATTTTATGTAATTGAATTAACTATATTTTAATAAAATCGTCCCAGGAATGCAACTCATAACTATTGGCGATATTGTTTTAAAGTCATCTACTCTAAAATGTATAAATATATGTCTGAATGAGTCAGATAAAATTAAATTATTAGAATAATTTTTATCAAGCAACAACAATATTGATAAAAAAAATATTAACAATCTTACCCAAATAACAGCACAAAAGTAAATATAGCCTATCCATTTCTACTGAACATTAACGCTCCTCCTCCAATTCGACACTTCTATATCATCCAAATCTCCTTACTGCTTCAAACAACTCTTTTCATGGTCTTTCTCTTTTTTTTTCCTCCAAAAATAATCTCTTACATGTCGCTCTTACATTCAAGTAATGTTGACCTAGCCACCTGACATTCCATATCTATTATTTTTTGCCAGTCCTAACTTAGAACTGCCAGCCCCTACCAGTACTATGTCTATTTTCATTTCATCTTTCTTATTCATTGTTTCAAGTGCCACAAGCATACAATGCCACTTAAAATAACTGCTTCATAATACATTTTTGCATTATAGTTGTCCTACATACATTTTTGACTTCAATCATAAATCATATACCATCGTTCTGCTTACTAGCTTACCTACTCTTAGTAGTATCTTTTCTATTTCTTTTTCTTCTTCCCATTTATCAATTATTGCCACTCCTAAATACTTGAATTGGTTGATATTTTCAATTTTGTATGCCTTTGTTCCTGTTTTTAGTTTGAAAAATTTATTCTATTTCATCTCTCCACACATTTCAATACACTTAATATTTTATTTTTGTTTCATTTATAGACATGCAATTTTCTTGCTTCACCTCTCAAGTTTCTAAACAACTTCAGCTTTTTTTCTTGTTCAGAGGACTATGTCATCTGCATAAATAATGGTATACAGTGATGAGCGTGCTATTAACTGGCAAAATGACACAAAAGATGGAAACATATAGTATGTTGTGAAATAAAAGGAGATGAAACTAGTAGAGGTGTACAATTATCAATAGGAACCTATAAATTTACCTAACAATAAAACACGAAAACGTTTGTTTTCTATACTTCCACAAAATTTATTATATCTAAGTGACTACAGCTGTTTCGGCGGAGTGCCTTTCTCAAGTAATATAGTTTACAATTTGTTTGCCTTTTTAATCTTCAACTGAAGAGGTTGAGGAGTGGGGAGCTGTTTGTCTCGAGTTGGTCATTCAGAATTATATCTGTATTTTTCAGTTTATTAATTTCCATAGATTCTAAAAAAGATAGCTTAAGGCCTTTATTTTGAATATGTAGAATTTGAAACTCTTCATTGAAAGAATGATTATGATCTAGAAGGTGAAGTGCGTATGTAGAAGTGTCTGTTTTTCTATTGTTGAATGCCCTTTTGTGTTCTGCTATCCGTTTGTCAAAAGTTCTGCCAGTTTGACCGATGTACGTTTTCGGACAGTCACCACAAGTTAGTTTGTACACACCACTCTGTAGTTGCTTTCTCTTTCGGCTTTTATTGTTCTTAATATATTTGCTTAAGTTGTTGTTAGTTCTGAAAGCTGGTGTTATTCCTTTCTTTTTTATGTATCTGGCTATTGTTGTTGTTATCTTGCCAGTATATGTGAGAGAGCAGAAGGTACTGGGTTCTTTCTGTGGTGGTGGATACACTAATTTCAGGGCTTTCTTATGGAGTTTTTGGTTTAAAATTTTGTTAACTGTTTGTTCGTTATAGCCGTTGTTTACTGCTATTTGTTTAATGATGTTTAGTTCTATTTCGAAGTTATTTTTTGTCATGGGAATTTCTGTCAGTCTATGTATCATGCTATGGTAGGCTGCTAATTTGTGTTGTGTAGGATGGGATGATGAATTGTGTATAGTTGTGTCAGTATGGGTAGGTTTATGATATATGGAGAACTCATGTTTGTTGTGTAGTCTGGAAATCGACAAACAGCTCCCCACTCCTCAACCTCTTCAGTTGAAGATTAAAAAGGCAAACAAATTGTAAACTATATTACTTGAGAAAGGCACTCCGCCGAAACAGCTGTAGTCACTTAGATATAATAAATTTTGTGGAAGTATAGAAAACAAACGTTTTCGTGTTTTATTGTTAGATAAAATGAACTTCCATCAAGTAACGGTCGAATCCATCAACTATAAATTTACATTACATAATTTCCCACCTTTAGACCTCTGTGACAGTTGTCATACTCCTCCCACACATCTAAAGGTGACAAACTATGTAATGTAAATGTATAGGTTCCTATAGATAATTTTACATCTCTTTTTATTTCACAACATATGTTTTCCATTTTTTGCGCTATTTTGCTGGTTATTAGAGTGCTCATCACAGTATTGCTGTTTACACGCCTGGACCTCGGAGGTAATCTACACTATGTCGACATGGTGTTTTTTTATTAGTTGGATTATACACATTGGTTATATATATTATCATTAAAATATAGTCATATTGTCTTTCAACTAATTATGGGATATTTCAGATTTTTATTAACATCCTAAGTGCTCTAAACTTTGTTGCAAACACATGCTAAACACAGTTGCTCGAAATGACATAGTGTAGTTTACCTCCGAGGTCCAGATGCGTAATTAATTTTATATTTGGTAAGGAAAGGTTTGTCAAATAAATACTTATTTAAGAAGAGGGAAACTCATACTCATTTATTTTAAAATAAAATATAAAAAATACATATTAAGAAATAAAATAAAAAATAATATATCTAACATAATACAGATTCAATAATGTATTCTCAGAATAAATAAACAAATTCCAGTTGAACAAGAGAAAGACAGAAGGTTACTATATATTTATATTCCAAAAATATATGGTGAAAGTACAATAGTAGAGTAGCAGTAGACAGGTAGGTAAAATAAACGATGATAAATTGATAAAGCACTGGAAACAACGATAAAGCACTAGAATCAGGCTAAATAGCATCTAAAATATGAAGACCAGAGAAGATATAATTTTGAACTATACAGGGCATCTATTAATGTGCGTGTTCCATCTATTAATTCCAGAAATAGCCAACTACTTAACATTGAGTTTCATAGAACCAATTATGGCATTAACTCGCCTATTTGTTGAATAAGCAAATTAACAAATGAAATGTTACAAAAGTGTGATTTGGATTTATTTAATGACGGTTTTAATAAATTTAGTGGTAAAATAAAAAAGTTTCTATCAAATTAATATTAAAATTATTATGGTAAAATGTGTCTTATTTATTAAATATGTAATCTGATTTCAAATTTATTACCTCCAAACTTTTTGTTACATATATGTTTCAGTGTTTTTATAATTATTGAAAAAAAAATCTAGTCACGACATCTTGTTATTGTTATAGTAATCTTTTAATATATTTTGACTTGTATGTATATTCTAATGATTTAACTTTGTAAGACTATATAGGTTATACTTGAGTAGCTGAGATGCAAAACTCGCTCGTTACCAAAAATTAAAAATTTGAGATAGTTGTGGATTCTGACACGTATGGCTGCCCTTTATAATAGTCTCATCCCAAAGTTAAGCAAAACGTGCTCGTTTCTCTTAATTTTCACCATATAAAATAGGAGTTGGTAGCAAAACTAGTTCGTTCTATTTAAGAGTTGATTGCAAAACTAGCTCGTTGCATATTCTGCAGCAAAACTCGCCCGTACCTTGTTTTAACGAATCTAACCTAACATTTCATGCTTGTATTCGCTTTGTTGTAAACATTAAAAAACTACTTTTTAAATAAAAGTAATACAGTTTTTGTTTTGATTACTGTTTTTAATAGTGTTAATAGTAATGGATCCTAAACCAAAGAAAACAAGAATAGTTAAAGATAAGTGGAAGAGGAATATTGAGAAACGAAATAGGTAGGTTTATTTGAGGTTATGTTGAGATAAATAATTTTTGCTTCAATTATTAAAACAGTTTATTAATTTTATTTTTATTTATTCCAGGCATACAGCAAAAGGCTTCCCCTCATTACCAACATGCACTCATTCAAAAACATTTTATTGTCCAAAACTTAAACTCCAAGATGTACGTCGCTTCCACCAATCTTTTTATGAGACACCAAATAAGGTGGACCAAGATAATTTTATTTTAAAACATACGAAGCAACTAGCTCCAGCAAAGAATAGAAAACGAAAAAATTATGAAAGACTGGTTAACAATGTAGAGAGAAAAAGCTGTATATCCATAAAATATTTCGTGTTAACTCGGCTCGAAGGAATGGTACAGGTTTGCTCCAAAGCTTTTCTTACAATTTTGGGTATTTCTAAATACCGCGTTCAAAATATTGGCAAGAAGTATCTTTTAGAATATCAGTCTCCAAGAGAACGAAGGGGAGGTGACAAAAAAACTGAAAAATTTAAAGGTAAAAAAGAGGCTGTTTCAAATTTCTTAAAATCACTACAGTTTGTGGAGTCCCATTATACACGGGAGAAAAGCACCAGACACTATACGCCAAGTGATTGCACAGCAAAAAAACTCTGGAAACAGTACAACCAATCAGTGAATGACAACCTGCAGGTAAAGTATTGTTACTTCCTGTATATTTTCAACTATTATTTTAATATCAGTTTCAAGACTACAGCAACAGATGCTTGTTCACAATGCATTCGTCTGAGATGCCAAATAAAAACGATGCCTGCAGGACCCAGGAAGGTTGAAGTTATGGCTGAACATGCGGTTCATAAAATGAAGGCAAAAACTTTTTATTTTATGCTGAAAAAAGACGACGGGCCTTCTGTACTTAAACTTTCTTTTGATTGTCAAAAGAATCTTGTGTTGCCACGTGTTCCAGACCAGGCTGCCTATTATAGCAGGCAACTGTACCTCTACAATTTTACCATCTGTGAGGGAAATTCTACTAGTGTTCAAAATCCTGGTTCGGTGTATGCTTATACATGGTGTGAACACCAAAGATATAAAGGGTCTAATGAAATTGCTTCGATTTTATACTACCATCTTAGAAATAGGGGCCTTTCAGAAATAGAGGAAATAATGATTTTCTGCGATGGCTGCCCCGGCCAAAATAAAAACATTACTGTGATTGGCATGTTGTGCAAATTTTTATATGAAACATTAAGTTGCAAAAAAATTACTGTTACTTATCCTGTGGTTGGACACTCCTTTATTCCTCCCGATAGGGTATTCGGGAGGATTGAACAAAAAATTAGAAAAAAGGACACAATAATACAACCTAGTGAATATTGGAATTTGTTTTCCCAATTTAGCACAGTTAGAAAAGTTGGGACCCAGGTAGCCGTTCAAGACTGGAAAAGTGCAGTTGCTACAGTTGTAAAACCTCCAGGCCAACTCCACTTCAAATTTGCTGCTTCCAAAAGAATAATCATAGAAAAAACTAATCAAAACAATGTGACTGTGCAGGGTGAAATTAATTACAGATGCAATCTAGGTGTCCAGAAACCAATCTTAAAAAAGGGAAAGAAAAGTAATCAGATTATTCCAGCTCTACTTCCAAACAACGTCATGGTTGCAAAAGAAAAAATTAAAGATGTAGAAAAACTCCTTAACAATCATTTTGGTGAGAACTGGAGAACCTACGACAATTTGCAGTTCTATGTCCCCATTGTGGATAATAATTTTGAAGGAGTAGAAGAAAACAATGAGGAAGAGCACGACATTGAAATAATAGAGGAAGCTAATGGGCTCTCTATTTAACATTTTTTTTGGCCTTAATAATAATGAAATTATTAGCATTACGTTTTTTTAATAAATAATATTTTTTTGTACAAGTTCTATAAATAAAAAATATTTCAAAAACTGTCTACTTTACTATGTCCTATTTGGTTGGGTTTCAATTATTATGATGCATAACTTGTTTGTTCCTAGGTGGTTCGCAGCAAAAGTGTTTCAATGCAATGCTTCGTTGCAAAACTCGTTCGTTCTAACTTTTAATCTAATATTTTACTATTAAAATGCTGCTCCTGATTTTTTAATTCTTAATTTCTTTATCGAGACCAGGATAATGTTTCACAAGCAGAAGAATTCATTTTACTTAAGTTAATTAGTCAGACACAATAAGTTTTTTACATTTCCTGAAAAACTCGTTTAAGGGTAACGAGCGAGTTTTGCATCTCAGCTACTCACTTATAACTATCCTTTGTACTTTTATAATTATTGTTGTTTTATACCTACGTACTCTGTAAATGCTATATGCGTAAATAAAATTTTGACTTTGACTTTGGCATACCACGATCCATATACATTCATCAAAATAGGACCACGTTCTAAGAGGAAGGATGGAAGCATATGAAATATAATTTTGAACTATACAGGGCATACCACAATCCATATACATTCATCAAAATAGGACCACGTTCTAAGAGGAAGGATGGAAGCATATGAAATACTTTCCAAAATAAACACACAAATGTCAGCTGGACATATAACGAGAGAAAGACTATAGATTAGATATAAGGAACAAATAGAATAAGACATTGATATTTTAAAAATAAAAAATTGCAAGAACAAATCCTGAAATAGATTGGAATGGAGCTGTATTCCTCAAGAGATCAAAACTCAAACAAAAAGGGTTGTCGAACAATGATCATGATGACATTTTGAGAAATAATAGAAAAAAAATCAAACACAATAAGAGTAGGTATTCAATAATGTATTCTCATGCAAAATATTGTTGAAAAAAATGTCACCAAAAATTTAGAGATTGTTCCACATCATTAACATGTCTATTTACCACCAGATCATTATTTACCTAGATTGTAAGGTACTGCTGTGGCACATATTATTGCAAGACATGTATATAATTTG
Organism: Diabrotica virgifera virgifera; assembly: GCF_917563875.1. NCBI lineage: Eukaryota > Metazoa > Arthropoda > Insecta > Coleoptera > Chrysomelidae > Diabrotica > Diabrotica virgifera. The sequence goes on along the minus strand of NC_065447.1, from coordinate 124,432,461 downwards.
GTTTGTAGACCTCGTTGAAGACAAGGAAACTCTCTTTTCCAGGTTCCAAATAGCTTTTCTACATTTCTTGTTCTCACATGAGTACTATGGTAAAATTATCTTATTTTCTTGATCATTACCTAAAAAGATATTTATGTCTATTAAATAACCTACTATTTATTTAGCAATTATCAATAAATACCTGGCTGTAATACTGGGGTAAGTAGATAGTGTCTGCATGCATACCCATTACTGTCATCTATTCCTATTAATAATCCTGGAATTTCACTTCTTTCCATTTCACAATTTCACTCTTAATGCTCTTAGATCAAATATTGAATGACTTGATAACCTTGTTGTTGAACAATAATATACATAATTCCTCTTCTAGTACCTACAAATTCATTTACATAATAAGAGCCTGAATAACATATATTTTATGTCTTTACAGTACCTGTACATTTTTGGAAAGTGGGCTTTCTCATAAAAACTGGTTATATTCCTATAAGTAGCATAAAACCTTTGTTGTTTAAGTTAATGCGCTGATTCGCTGATGAACTTCAATATTGTAATACTCCATTGTATTTTAGATTATATTTTTATCTTGAATATATTGCTTTTGTATACTTCCCGGGCGATTTTCTTCTCCAATATTATCAATAAACTCTAAAAATGCTTTTACTTTTTCATACATTTTTATTGTAATTAGAAAAACAAAAAATATATGTTAGAACTGAATTAAAAATATTCAAAATTCAAACAATAACAAACAAAGTTAGGTTAGAATCGCGGTCTTGAGGAAGGTTGATCGATGACTTGAGATTCGCCTGTCATTTTACACTTCCCAAGACAACGTCGTGTCTTGAGATCGGTTTATAAAACACAAATTTAGTTCAAGGTCGGTCTTGAGCATCGACGCTGTCTTGAGACTCAACTATAAATACGGGCCTTAGACTGATTCAAAAACTGCTTAGAAATTCAGTGTTTGTCATTCCTTTGTAAAACCAAAAATATAAGTGTTTACTTGACATCCATGTTATTTTTTTCCTGATTATAGCGCTTATTCAAAAGAAAATGCAAATATTTATCCTAGATAAAGGAGGTAAGTCCACATACCCCCTTCATTTTGGCATAGACATAATTTCTAACACAAAAAAGTTTTTGGATAAAAGAGGTAAGTACAAATATATATTTTTCAAATAAGTTTTTAAAAATCGAGGGGATTTTTGTTTTTACAATAAAATTTATACATATCCTACCTGTGAGAATAAAAAAATTCGGTTTAAAAAATAGATTAATAAAAAAGTTCCAGCAATAAAACTTTGGAGTTAAATTTCTCAAAAACTTACTTTTGTTACTTACTCCCTTCATCCACTTACCCCTTCATTTCTGAGATTTAATGCTCGTACTTGTAGTTTGCATACTAAAAGAAAACAAATAATATTTTATAGTTATCAAAAAAGACAATAATACATTATAATTGTACCTGTGATATATTTTTTTATAAAGACACAATCCTTATTAGTCATATTTATCATATTGCTTTCAATTTTATAAATTACACAAAATCAAGGATTTACACTCAAGATAGTACTACTGCATTTCTTCAGCATCTTCACCAGTCCTATTTGAAAATATGGTGAGAAGATTTTCTTTATATCCTTTATAAAAGTAGCAGGAACCAGGAACATAAATGAGTAGTTTTACTCCGTTCTGCAGATTTCCTAAAAATATGGTGTCATTATACCCTAAATTTACAATTTTAGATATTTTAGTACTTACAATATCAATGATAACCATTCGGGTACTTAACACATTACCATTTTGTAGAAATTAAATAATAATAACATACAAACAATATAAATATTCCATTTCTATTTTTATACAAACAAAAATAAAACTTGACGTCTATCAAATGTCACTGTCACAAATACCACGTGTACTGACAGTTGACGGATCGGGTCCCTGTAATTAAGGTTATGAGATGTTAGCACCTCATAGGCAAGGTTCATAAATAGACAGGTTGCATGGTAACTTTCCACCAATCAGCGTCGAGAATCTAATGGCGGGAGTGACGTCACCCAGAATGCTGCATACAAATTCATTCACTTCACTCATTGAAATGAACTCGGAAAGTAGGAATGTATTGAAAATGTGTATATTTAAAAAAAATACGTTTGGATTTTTAATGACTATTTATTTCATATATTCTTTAAAAAATGTGGTAGATACCTGTAGAGTTACAAAAATCATAGAATATAATTGCAATTAAATATATGCAGTAGAATAGCATTACTACTTAATTAAAGCAGAAGGAGATTCTTTCTTGTGTATATATGGGACTAAATCATTCAAATATCCTAGGTATATTAATAATGGGTTGAATACAATTTACTTTTTTAAATGATTTTGAGTAGGTATATAATAATTTTGAATTGGGGATAATGCATGTAGTACATTATTATAAATTCCTCCTAACATGTAAACCATGGTGAAAAAGAGATTCAACTAAAGATTTATATATCAAAATTAGTAGTTTTTCTCTTAAGTTTAACATAAGAGCATCTGATTACGTTAGGTACTGGATTATAATATCTAAAACTATTAAAACATTATGATTCCATTCAATAGGTACCTGTGAAGTTTTACATTAACAGTAAATTATACAAAAATACAATTTCAGTGCAATAAAGGGAATTTTCCCCATTTTATATATTCATTTAGTTTGTAATTGTTTATTCAAACGACCTTCAGATGGCTGCAATGTTGGTTATAATTTTATATGAAACAATTACATATAATAGATCTATTATCTATAGACTTAATTAGATATATTGTTCAATAAGTCTAAGCAGATTGCAACCTACACAGATGATGTAAACTTGATGTGAAGAACCGCAAGAGACATTACAGAACTGTAATGTCTCTATACAAGAATGTTCTTTACTATACAATACAGCAGAAAGAAAATCCAGTAGGTACTTAATACAACCACATTAAAATGTATCTTAACACTTGTAAAAGAGTTTTGGGTTTAAGTTATTATACTAAAAACACTTAATGATATCTATAGATACATTATATCTCAAGATATAAACACAAATTAAAACACTAACGATATTTAATAACAAAATATAGCCTCCAAACCACGTATTCTATTATGTTTACAAACAATTCGTAAAATTGATCGTCTGGGTGACGTCACGATGACAATGTTTCATTTGTCAATGTCAAAGTTACCATACAACCTATGGTATAGGGACCTTGCCTCATAGGGCTTTTCATCGATTGTCATTTGTTTCGAGCTTCTGTCATGTGTCACATAATATTAATACATCTACGTCATACGTCTTTGTTTTGTATGTTCCAACACGGCCAAGAACCGTCAGATTACCGTTTCGTTACTAGATAATTAACGTTCTATGGGTTCCATGGGACCGAAATAATACGTTCCATGGTACTGCGCAGGACGGTGATCGTTACATGTACGGTTCTCAGTCGTGTTGGAACAAACTATGGAGACCTACACAGAGGAGAGGAATCGAGATAGGACGACCTTGAAATTTTTGTACACAATTTTGCCTGTTTGCTTGGTTTCTCGCTAGGGCGGCGGTGGCGTAGAAATAGATGCTACTTTTGCATTGGAGTGAATGTGAAAATTTCGAAAATAATTAATTATTCGTAGTTAATATAAGATTATTGGTTTTGGTGGTTAATATTATTTAAATATGAGTGCCAAGAAAGCTTACACTAAAAGAACTTGCTTCGTACCGGGATTTATATCGAGTTATCGTTCCGATAAAAAATTCAAAAGGGAACTTAACGAAGTTAATAAAGACTTTTTATAAAGATTTGTCTTTATGTTATTTATAACGTTCGTGGATTAAACCTATTCGTTTGTATGTTATTTCCTTCGGTGTAAATAAAATTTGTGCCTATTATTGGTTTTTATTTTAACCTGAAAATTATAGTGATAATAGTAGGACGATCTTGAAAGTTTTTCTGTCGAAACAATGCATTTTTTGAGACAAAATATTTCACAAAAATTAACATTAATTTTATAAAAGTCAGACTATCGTCTGCGTAGTTTATAGACATATATTTTTATTAACTAAATTTAAACATCTGATAGGTAAGCTTTCAGAATATAGATAAATGAAGTATTAAAAAAAAGCAGTTTAAATTTTGATAAAAAGAATACCTAATTAAAAAAAATTGATCAATAAACTTCAAATTATTTAAATAACTTTTTAAACTTTTTAAAAACAATTACGTACAGTTAAGTCAATTTTTTCAACTAACAAACTTTTTAATATCAGTTACAAAGATATTAAAAAATTAATTTGCCGTTGAAATACCATTGGTATATAAATGTGGCAGTTAGATAATGTGACAAAATATTTCCGCTTCAAAATAAGCTGTCCTACATATTAAAGTAATGACAAATTTAAATTTGATGTCACATCTCCATCTACAATGGTATATAAAGAATACACTTTTTACCACACGTCGATATGTTATAAGGTTAAAATAATTTATTTTTGGCATAAAACATATTCAGCTACAATCCACCAATAAATTAATGTCTAGTTACGCTAAAAACAAAAATAAAATGAGTTAAATATTAAATAAGTCCATAAGAGCTAATGTATTTGTAGCACCTATTCGAACACTTGCGCCTCTAGCGGCGATTGCTGAAAGTTGAATTAGAGGTTGAAAAGTTAGCCCACAAACGATGCATTGCGTTTCCACTCCTTCTTACAGGTCTCCATAGAACAAACCTACCAATAACGCACGACGTAGATATATTAATATTATGTGACACATGACAGAAGCTCGAAACAAATGACTGTGAATGAAAAGCCCTAGTGATCGAATTTCGTAAAAATAATTATACCATTCTTTTGCTCACGGTTTGTACAGCAATGATCACTAGGTTTCAGATTTTGATCACCTGTAGTTTATTTTTTTATTGAGGGTTGAAAATTCAAGGACGAAAAAAAAGATGTTGGCACCTCATTGATCGAAATCTTTAAAACAAATGACTGTATTCGATAGGAAATAAAGCGCTGACCAATGATCACCTATTTTGAACATTGTTCAGGCTTTTTTTGCACTGAAAATAATTATTAAAGTTGCAATAACATTACCACGCACGCGCAGTCCATTAAAAATTTTATATCTAACAGGAGCCCAGTTCTTTAGCGCGGTAAAAATTTTAAACCTACTGTGAAATCAGTGCCTTCCCGAGTTTTGCTAAATTACTATGTTACAGCTAGTATTTCTGAAATATATTTATACCATCTGAAAGTTAACAAAGTGCTCGCGAAAGCACACATATTTCCAGGGTTTAGTCATTAGCAGATAATTTTGTATTAATTATTTGAAAAATTTTCAAGGACAGTCACTCTTCGATCTCATCAAAATTCTTGCAAGCTTTGTATTCTTCGAACGAACCTTTTTCTTACAGTGTTGCGCGATTTTGAATAAGTAATAAATTATAAGTTCTGACCTAGAAAACTCAGGATTGATTTTTACATTATAATCACACAAAGCGGTTATAGTTAAATTTGTTGCTATCTAGAGAATGTAAAGATTATTCGTGATAATAGGAATTGTAATATATTTCTTTGTTGTGGATATTAGGACTAATATAATCCAAGGAGACTAATAAAAGCCCCGTATTCATAGTCGGTACTCAAGCCATACTTGAGGCCGTGCTCAGCCAAGTCGACCTTACGGCAGCGTCGTACTCAAGTTTTCGTTCTGTTTCATAAACGATACTTCGGGTTTTCTCGGCTAAGGTTGTGCTCAAGCATTGAAATCTAGGGAATTTTAGTTAAATTTGACATAGGACACCAAATAAAATGCAGATTCTGTCAATTAGTCAATTATCTTTGCAATATTTTTATTTACATAATTTGTTTTTTAAAAATAAATTATTTAAATGCTCAAGATCAATAAAATTTATTATATGGGTGGGAAGATAACACTTTTATTTTTTCTAATTCAATAATGTGCTATTATTTCAGAGGTTATTGGTAATCGGCATATCCGTAATCTCTTATAGTTTTCATTATTATTTGTGTTTGTGATAAATGATTGCATTGTACATTTGGATCTATTGTACAAAACAATGGTTTTATGTAGGTACCTACATGTAAATAATGTTCTGTTTATACTTATGTTAATATAACTATACCTAATATGTATCTATTTTTATTTTTGAGTTAATGTAGGTATTCAAGATAAATGTATGATATTGAAAACATGAAACTGTTTTAAATTCTAAATGTAAATGCTATTTGTGGATATTGATATTACCCCACTAAAAATGACAAAATAGTGTGATATTACTTTATTTTTGTTGGGGAGTAATGGGTACTAATCAAATATTCAAAGAACATAGAGAAAACACTAGGAGATACCCTTTATTTCTCACTGAAAGGAAGGAAAAACTTGGGTGCTTCATAGTATGTACCTACCGTTTTATTAGGTTTGTTCTAGCATCAGTTTCAAACGATTTGAAACCATCAGCGAATAGTGGACCAGCGCGAGTAGAGGGGATAGCACTGGTGACTGTATTATGTTTTCTCACTGACCAACTGTTTGTTGACAGTTTCTGACTAGTTTGACTGTTTGATAGAACAAACCTATAATAGTGTCAGCTTTCTTCTGTTTATATACTTCATCAGACTTAACTACAAAACAAAGAACTAACGAACAAACCATGACATTGGAACTTAATATAAAATGTTATTTACAATTTCCGTGGGAATAAGTCACAATTTAAGATTGAAACTAAATTTATTTGATGTTTAAATTTTTAAAGACAAATCACATGCTATGATTTTTCTGATGGATATTCTTAAGTTAAATTTGATTTTATGTAATCGAATAAACTATCTTTCAATAAAATCGACCTTTGTCAATATGAATGAGTCAGATAAACTTAAATTATTAGAAGGATTTTGTACCAAGCAACAAAAACAATATTGATATAAAATATTAACAATCTTACCCAAATAACAACACAAAAGTATATATTTGTAAATATTACCCCAGTATAACAAAATACTGTGATATTACTTTATTCTTGGTGGGGAGTAATGGGTACTAATGAAATATTATTCAAAGTATGTACATAGAGAAAACACTGGGAGATCTCCTTTATTTCTTACTGAGCAAATAAAACTCTGGTGCCTTAATCCACTAAAAATTTCTTACAATACTTTTCTTTTCTAGATGTGTACTTTCATTTCATCTTTCTTATTTATTGTCCAATTGTTACAATCATACGAAGCCACCGGTCAAATGCCTGTTTCATATACCTACATATTTGAATTATAGCTGCCCTACATACTTGACAATGGTATAAGATTGACTTCAATCTTATACCATTGTTCTGCTTCCTTTTCTTCTTATTGTGCTGTGTTCTAACGAAGGTTGGCAATCACTTCTTTAAACGGTTCTCTATCTTTTGCAATATGAAATATCTACTCAACGCTGAGGTTAGTTCAGTCTCTGATATTCCTCAGCCATGCTTCCGTTTAGAAGTATCTTTTCTATTTCTTCTTCCTTCTTCTATATTTATCAATTATTGTCACTCCCAAATACTTATATTGAAATGCCAAATACTGGCATTTTCAATTCTGGACCTCGGAGGTAAACTACACTATGTCGACATGGTGTTATTTTAAACAAGTTCCTTTAATCCACTTATTTTATTAGTTGGATTATACAAATTGGTAATATATTATCATTAAAATATGGTCATATTCACTTTCAACCAATTATGAGATATATCAGATCTTTATTGACATCCTAAGTGTTCTAAACTTTGTTGCAAACACAGTTGCTCGAAATGACATAGTGTAGTTTACCTCAGAGGTCCAGAATTATGTATGCGTTTGTTCCTGTTTTTAGTGTGACAAATTTATTCTATTTTATCTCTCCACACATTTCAATATAATATTTTGTTCTGGTTTCGTTTATAGACATGCATTTTTCTTGCTTCACTCAAGTTCCTAACCAACTTCAGTTTTTTCTTATTAAGACAATGTCATCTGCATAAATAGTATATTGCATATTGCTGTTTACATGCATAATTAACTTTATAATTGGTCAGGAAAGGTTTGTCAAATAAACATTTATTTAAAAGGAGGGAAACTCATACTCATTTATTTTAAAATAAAATATAAAAATACATATTGAGAAATAAACTAAAACGAATGTATGTATCTAACATAATACAAGGATTCAATTCAATAATATATTCACAGAATAAATAAACAAATTCCAGTTGAGTGTAGAACAAGAGAAAGACACAGAATTACTTTCCAGTTTAGCTCTTCGATCTGCTAATGCACTTGGATCAACTATTAAGATGTCATAACTTGATAACTGTATTCTTGGAAAACAAAATACATAATCTCCCTTCGAGAACCTGTACATTAGGAAAATGGGCAACCTCATAAAAACTGGTATATTCCTCTAAGTAGCATACAATCTTTGTTGTTAAGTTAATGCTCTGATGAAATTCAATATTAAAACTCCATTGGATTTTAGATATAATTTTATCACGAATTTGTATACTTTCCGGGGGATTTTCTTCTTCAACACAATCAATAAACTCTAAAAATTCTTCAACTTCTTCATACATTTTTTATTGTAATTAGAAAAACGAAAAATATGGATTGGAAGTCGAACTGAATTGGAAAAAATTAATATTCAATCAAGATTCAAACATAAACAAACAAAGTTAGGTTAGAAACGCGTACTTAAGGTAGGTCCATCGACGACTTGTAGAGACCGACCGAATGTGATTTTTTTGGCCGAAGCCGAAGCCGATGCCGAAGTTCGGCCTGAAGAATCCCTTCGGCCGAAGCCGAAGGTGACTAAATATTTGCATTTATAGTAGGGATAATCGATGGTCGATGTTTTGCCATTAATGTTTAAGTAGTCAAAACACCAGTAATCTTGAGTTTTAACAAATACTATAAAATTATTATAGTTTCTCAGAATTTTACTACGTGAGAAATATTCAAATGAAGATCTTTGAGACATCTTGACCTATTGTTAAAATTTATATCCTACCTACTACCTGAAAATTTGTAAAACGTTTTGGTTTATTAGGGTATAAAATAGGGTGTAAATATTATTCAAAGTATCAAAGGCAAGCCGAAGCATATTGTTTAGAGATTATTTATATAGTATAGTGTACTCGGAGCATTTTATTATTCCACCTTCGGCGAAACATTCGGCTTCGTTTTGGCCGAAGCCGAATTTTGGCCGAAGGTTTAAATATTGGCCGAAGGTGGCCGAAGCCGATGCCGAAGCCGATTAATCGGTCGGTCTCTAACGACTTGAGACTCAGCTGTCGTTAGTGTCATTTTTTGGCTCTTCAAGACCGCATTTCACGTTGAGTACGGTTTATGAAACACAAATTTGTTCAAGGTCGACCTTAAGCATCGACGCTGACTTGAGTACCGACCATAGATTAATAATATAGTATTACCGGATAGATAGGCAACTCACTGTAAACATTTGGTTCCTTTCGCCACTTGCGACCGTAGTGTTAACTAATCACCATTTGGCGGGAAATTTAAATGGACAAGCATTAATTTCATCCGTTCAGCGCCTCTTGCGGGCCCTTTCGTTACTAATTAAAATATCTTCTTATAATCTCACCTATATTATTAAAATAAAATACCAGAACTTACTAAGCTTGTTAAAGTATTTTATTTAAATAATATCTAAGTAATACTCATAAATTATTCGGAATTCCCAAGTTACAAAAATATGTTATTTTTGCTGTAAAATTTAGTAAGGAAAAGGGATATAAAAAAAGTTATGACAATGTTTTTCTAAATATAGGTACGTGTATTTATTTGTTGTTTCAGATAAAACAGTTATAAACTAATTACTATTTACCTATCTACGCATTTTTCTAACTTTTCTATGATTTGTACACAACGGTACACAACAATAATAAACCATGTTCAGTTTTTTTATTAACACAACACAAAAGTTCTTTCGTTTCGTAACTAAAACAAAACTACACTTTATCAACGAAGGATAAGGAACCAACTTAAATTGAAATTACTAAGAACAAATCGTTAAAGGTAATACAATAAAAAATAAAAACTGTAAACTAATGGAAAATTTTTTCCACTAACTGTCATTACTTTTGACAGAATTGACATTGCCGAGTTAAGCCTCGTTTGATTATTTTATTTATGACATTCAGATATGGCGTTAACATAAATGATTGGTTAAAGTCTTCGTGAGCGAGATAGGCTGTCATTTCTCTTTATTAGCTGACGGTAGTGAAAGTGATAAGGGGAAATTCCCCAGTTTGTTCATATAAGATTCCGGGGCATGGACTATGGCGACTATGAATACGGGCCTAAGTCAGTCACACTATTGGCAACTGAGCTGAGCATCTTAAAACATATGTCTTATTATATGCATTGTTGTCAGGTCTAAAAGTTACTTTTTCTCTTAGAGTTTTTTATACCTACCTAATAATATTATTATAATTATTACATTATATTATATTATATTATAATAATTATACTATCATTTTTTAAAAAGGAATTTCTTTTTTTAAGCAATGATACTATTGTATAAAACTGGTGATTTTTTCCTTCGCCATGCGACGGGGGATACAATCAATTGCCCTGTACAGTCGCTGCACTCAATTTTTTTCTGGCATCCTCTAATTTTATTTGACAACCAACGTTTTCTGACTCGTACTTTTTTTTATTTTATAACTATGAGAAAGACTGGATTGATTTGGCTAATTTTGATTTTGAAATATTTTTAAAAGTCGTGTTCTCACCATAGATATAATAACACAATAGATTAGGCCAGGTCCGAAAAATAGCCTAACGCGGAGAAGTTCGGGTCGGTGGTCTATTTATCTCTCTTTACCGGCGCTTAGCTTTCTCTCTCTAGCATATGATGGCTGCCGCCTCTGTGTAGGAAGAGCTAAAGTTCTTATGGAAATCCATTGTTGCCACATCTTCAAATATGAGAAGAGACGTCTATCAATTACTGTCAATTGTCATTGTCTGATGATCTTTGTTATGTTTGGTTATGTTGTTGACAACTTTTGATAGGATAAGGATATTTTAAACACATTTTAAAAGAAAAAGAGGACAACATAAAGTTTAGGGCAACGGCCATGCAACAGCATGAATTTTGTGAACAGTGTTGCCATATCTGTTTATAATTTAGACATATGAATTTAGACCTTGTTTAAAATGTTTTTTTTTTTATAATTTAGATGTTTATTTCATAGGTTAGTTAATTCATTTAAGTTAGTTTCTTTTTATTACTATTTAGTATTTTAGATATTTTATTAGTTACAGTTTAGAAATCTTCACATTGTTTAGTGTTTCTATTAACTATTGCCACTATTGATTTTTATATAATTTTAATGCTTTTAATATATTTTCTGATTTATATCTAATGTCCACTTTACATCAACAATAAATTGAACAAGAAATTGACAAAGTTATTCAAGGCCAAATTTAACGTGTACAAAATGTATGGTTTGTAAAAGAAAATAAAGGAATTTGATGAAATAGAACAATTGGATATGTTTTATTTTGTCAAATTTCTTTATTTTCTTTTTATTCACGGCAAAATTGGGTGTTTTGTATAAGTCAAATTTGACCTTGAATAACTTTGTCAATTTCTTGTTCAATTTATTGTTGATGTAAAGTGCACTTTACATTTGTTTTCGATTTTTAAATTATATATTGTGTTCTATTCAATTTTGAATTTTAGATGTTACAGTAAGAAATATTTTACAACATGGCAACACTGTCAGTGTTTTTAGATTACCTCAAATGTCAACTACAAATTGGTTATGTTTGGTTGCCCTAAACTTGATGTTGTCCGAAAAAGAACCTTAGTAGTTAGTAGAAAGGAAAGCAATTTTAGATTCCAACCGTATTATTACTTGTGAAATATTATCATCTAGTGGGAAAACCGCAGTGATTGTACCTTCAAACGGGCAATTTGAAAGGACAACCCCACCAAAAACCATTATAATTGTAAATTGAAATGATTGATATTACAAATGTTTGTACCTATGTAATTGTACATGTAAAGCTGAAAATTCAGGTAAATGCAAACATATAATTGGCACATTACTATATATTTTTCGATAAGTGATTACATAATGGTTTGATAAAAGAACCATTTCACTGCAACTTTGTTTATAATTCTTTTTTATTGCTTACAGGCATACCATGGAAAATTTGAAAAAATTAAGCACCACAGACATCAAACAACAGTGGGGATAATTTAAAAAACAATAATACAACATAGTCAACAATAAAGTCCTACCAGTCTGCTGATAAATGGGCTACTGATATTGTACTAAATTATGATTTAGCTCTATTTTACTCAAATAATGTTGAAGTAACTCTGTTGAAATATCTTTAGCTATGCTAAACCAAACTGGAGAAGCATGAAAAAAGCTGACGTGACTGCAAGTAACTGGGACAATTTATTGCCATTTATTTACTTATCATAAAAATAAAAGCCCAAGTTGGCCACTTAAAGTCAACCAATTGTATAATTCCAATTTTAAATAAAATACTGTACCCTTCCGTGGGAAAAAATTATGAATCAGTTGCTTTAAATATGTATGAAAAAATAAGTCTAAGTATGTATGTATGTATTATCAGTTTTATTCCAATTATATAAGTAAAAAACTTGTTTTAAAAGAATATTTTATTTCTTATAGGTACTTTTACTTGAAAAGAATATTCACACTTGACTACACTCATATTATCTGTGAATTCAGATAATATATACAGTAGAACCCTGATTATCCGTGCTATGGTTTTCTAATACTGAAGTTGCATTTTTGAGGTTTTATTAAAATAGCATCACCTTAATTCACTCGACGGAAACTCTGTAAGCCAAGAAGAGGACTCATAATGAAAGATTCATTTTTTCTATTATCTTTTTATGGTAGGTACATATGTATGTATATACGTATATATGTATTATCTTATATAAGAAATAAATTTTAATTATCCATGCCATGTCTGACCCCGAGGAGCACGGACAATCAGGGTTCTACTGTACACATAATTTAATTTTTATCATTACTAAGTATTGTTGTAAAAAGGTTAACAATACCTCAAATAATATTTATTATCAGTTCATATAAGGAAACTATTTAATAGGAATAAAGTAACTTGTACTTTGATTTTTAAAGATTTTAGCCATTGTATAGTTCTTTCAATGTTTACATTTACACTTGCTGAAGCAATTCAATTTTCTTCTCAATGCATTAATTTTTTATAAAAAAGTCTATCTACCATTATAGCATCCTCATTTGGTGTAATATGATTTTTGTTGTTCATTTGAACAAACACCTGTCCAGCAGAAACATCTGATGGGATAAAACTTGTTTAACAGCTATTAACACACCACCTCCACTGTCGAAATTAATGGATTCTTGTGTCAGGTCTTGTGTGTAGATATCGTAATTAAATAAACCAATTTCAGCATCGCTTGTATCAGGTGTTAACCATGTTTCAGTAAATATGATCACATTAAAGTAGCTGTTAGAAACATTTAGAGTCAGAGTTGTCAATTTAGTCCGAAGTCCTCTACCATTTTCAATAAAAATGGAGAGCTTGCCCAAGTCATTGTGGCTTAGAGGTTTTTTGAATTACCTTTGGGATATTATAATACCATATCGACAGGTTCTGTCCCCTGCTTCCTGAAGAGACAAAAGCTCAAATTTTATATACAGATTCAAGTACCTTCCCTTTATTAGGGGTCTGATCAATGCTGATAAAGATGGTTTTAGCATGGTCAATGTGTTTCTGTTTAAGAACTGCATGTCTGCTGTCTGAACATTTTCAGTTGAAGATAAGAACACTTTAAATGGATGGTGCCCATTTTTATTTTTATTTCCAAAGCGAGCTATTCTAATATTGTCAGAGACTTCATCCTAAACTTCGTCTTCGTCTTAGACTTCATCTAAATTTTTTTATATAAAAAACTAGTTACTCTTAATAACTGAAATATAACTCAAAAAGCAATATAGGTAACTCATTTATTTAAAATAAATGTAATTGAAGACGATAATTGCAAACATTGCAGGAAACAGGGTGATCTTGATCATATCTTTTTTGAATGTAGGCACTAAGTTTTAACAGCATTTAAACTTTTTTTATCCTAAATGTACATCTTATCCGATATCCATTTTATTGTCCTTTATTGTACCAGTATTGTATGGGATTATTATTATTGTATTGTATTAAGGATAGGATTGTATATTTGTTATTACAACTGACTGAATGACTAATGTCTATGCCATTAAGGGCGTAGGCGCAAAATTTCGGCTCTAATGCTTTTTAAATGCATTCATTTTTTTTAATTCTGAGAAAACTAATAAGTATTTTTGAAAAATTTAAGGGCAGAATGAAAGATTACGTTATTACCGAGGGCCGAAAGTCCCTGAAAACTTCCATAATGTTTATTTTAATAAGTTACAGTTGTGAAAAAAAAAACAGAAAATGTGTGATTTTTAATTTTAAATACGTATCTCATTAAAAAAATTTGTTTATTCTAAGGGACTTTCAGCCCTCGGTAATAATGTAATCTTTCATTCTGTGTTTAAATTTTTCAAAAATATTTATTAGCTTTCTCAGTATTCGCAAAAAATTAACGCATTTAAAAAGCATTGGAGCCGAAAATTTGCGCCTAAACCCTTAATAAAAAAACTCAAAAAGCAACTAAAATAAAATACACTGGCAATGGCAACAAAACAGAAAACAAGGCAAGCAAAAAATAAAAAATAAATCACTTTTCATAAATGACACTAATGACAGATGACAGTTTTCTCAAGATCAACTGGCAACGTTGGATTTCCATAAGAACTTTAGCTCTACCTCCTCTGTGTCACTGTCGTTCCATTAAACCCACCTCTTGGTAGATACGCTCACACTCGCACGGCAGACAAATATAGCTAGACCACTGTACTTAACCCGCGAGTAGTCGCGCCGTTAGATAGAATCTCACATTATATCCTTTTTCGCGATAACTTGATGAAAAATTTTGCAATTTTGAAAAAATTTCGTAAGTGCCTCGAGGAAGGGTGTAGTAATACATAGGACTTTTTTTTTTATTTTTTTTCTTCTTCTTCTTTTTGTGGAAATTATGGCTATGGGGACAGTCAATTAGCTTTAATAATTGTTATAAATAATATTTTTATTATCTGGACCAGAATAATATTTCATTGTTTATATAATATAATAGGTATAATAAAAAGTATTTTTCAACATTTACTCTGCGATAAAGTTTAAAATTCAAAACCCTCCAGTGATTGACAGACTCCTAAGCCTAAAAAGACATTGGCCAGAAGACTAAGCTGCTAGGTCAATTCCAGAGAGTCGTCAATCGTCAATGGACGACACCTGCCACAAGCCAAGAACTTATACCATATAATTACGGGTGATTCCATTTCAAATCACTCAATTTTGGATCAAAAAAACTTTTGGATCTCCGATTTGTCTGAAAATTTGTATATATATAGCATCTGAGAGATGTAGAAATAAAACATTTAAGGTCGAATTGTCTTCTTCTTCTTTTCTCAAATTGTTATTTTAAGCGATTTTATAGTGATTTTGTATTTATTTAAACAAATTTGCATTTTCTATGGTAAAGTATCAATGGAAAACATACTATTTTAATACAAGGGACTCAAAAATGTCATTTATATGGCATTATAGGTATAGGTAACAAGTTATTTGGATTCAAAACAGGTTTTTGATCAAATTTTATAGTGTAGAAAACGTTAAAATACCGTCATTTTCCTTCATTTCCAAAATACATCATAATCGATTTGGCTGAAAATTTGCCCACAGATAGCCAAAACAGGACTTTAAGTGGTTAGAAGGATTTGAATTATATTACAATAATAAAAAAGTTACATGCAATATCATGGTCAAAAATATAGGCGGTTACTGTAAGTACAATTAACTCATAAAATATCGACCTCACGACAAAAATTTTTAAAAAGAAATTGTAATAATTGTAAATACGATTTATTTTTAACAATTTCAGTTTCTACCATTTTTGTGGAAAAGTTAAAAATGGCGGAGATATTGAGCAAAAACGGTTCTCCTTCAAAATCAAGATGGTGGCTAACGTAACGGAGGAATTCATTCGCGATTTTAAATTTAGACTACTTTTGACCCCCCTAAAGACAAGAAAAATAAAATTTTGGGCAGCTCGGCATGCAAGGTCAAATGCTATCCCGACTGGACTAATTATACTTTTGAGTTTGTATTGTAATGTAATTCAAATCCTTCTAACCACTCTATGCTTTGGCTATCTGTGGGCATATTTTCAGCCAAATCGATTATAATGTATTTTGGGAATGGAGGAAAATGTAAAAATAGTTATTTATGATATAAGTGTTAAAAGTACACGTTTAAGGCACGCATGTGAAAATTTTCAGAATGAGCGAAGCGAGTTCTGCAATTCACATGAGTGCCTTAAAAATGTACTTTTTAACACGCATATCATACAATATTTTTTCTACAAACGTAATTACAGGGCAATATCCACAAAAACTTTTACTTGAACTTGACTGACATTCCATTTTTATATTTTTTTGACATTACATCAAAATTGCTTATACGGTCAATACGAACTGCAGTGCCATACAAATTTTAAAGCACTAGTGCCTTAAAGTGGCATAAAGATCGTATGGAGTGCTAAAAATTGCATTTTTAACACGGTTGTAGAAAAACGGTATTTAAACGTTTTATACACTATAAAATTTGATCAAAAACTGATTTTCCATCAAAATAACTTGTTATAATGCCATATAATGATATTTTTGAGTCCCTTCTACTAAAATATATTTTTTTTCATTGATACTTTACGATGTAAAATGCAAATTTGTTTAAATAAACACCAAATCATGTAAAATCGCATAAAATGACATTTTGAGAAAAAAAAAAGAAGAAGACTTTTGACCTTAAATACTTATTTTGTATTTGCTGTCTTTTTCTATAACAAAAGTTTGTTATTTATAGAAAAAGACAGCAAATACAAAATAAGTGATTGATGTGATCGTTCATGGGTATAGAGCTTTTCATTCAGTCATTTGTTTCGAGCTTCTGTCATGTGTCACATAATATTAATATATCTACGTCATACGTTATTGGTATTGCCAATGATACAAACCAAAGACGTATGACGTAGATATATTAATATTATGTGACACATGACAGAAGCTCGAAACAAATGACAATCGATGAAAAGCCTCTTTCATTTTTCCGACTGTACCTATACCTACCATACTTATTACTTTTTTTACATATTACACAGCAATTTTTTTGTATGTTTGTTAAAGACAAGTTACATTTTCCTACTATTCTTTGTATGTCCTGGTGGCCGGTGGGAGGGGTTTTAACACCCAAACCACCCCCTGGGTGCGCCACTGCGTGCCATTAGTATGAGATGAGTAACAGCCATAACAGGATGTTTCTGTCGCAGCTTAAGGTCTGTTAAGAAGACTTATTCTGTCTGTCGATCTCACTCTGTTTGATGATTAGGATAACGTTGTGTTCAGTCTGGACTGATCTACATATTTAATATCGTTCTGTATTTTCTTGTTTGATAAGATCTACGTACCCAATCGTCATTATTATCATGCACATTACCTTTTTGGAATCCCTAGTTTGTCCATAAATACCTATATAAGTAGTACACGTTGTTTTTTAATGCAACCACATTTTAAAAATTTCGTTTGTTTTCTGTTATCCACCTTGTTTCAAAATATAAAAGATTGAATATAAGAAATAAAACAAAGCTGGATTCGTCCTTTAAATCGCTGATACGGTAGCGAGGTTGGATAATTGCATTGCAATTTGCAACCCAGAAAATAAGCTTGCTTCCAAAACAAGCAACTTGTTACAGAATATGTTTGGCTTCAATCAGAATTGTATTGATAATTTTCAAATAACAAGTTCAATAGTTAATTTCAAAGTAAGCTGCTTATTATTACAATGTTAATAAATGCTGAAAGTTATACCTACTTGAATAAAACGTTAATGGAAGCCATCGAGATGAATTATTACATATTATTTATAAATATTTACTTAAAAACGTAACTTATTTCAAACAATTTTATACTGTATTGTTCTGAAGCTATTTTCTTATGGCAACTTAAGATAAAACGCCAAATAAATTTAATTTCACACTTAAATTGTGGCCTGATAGCCAAATAAAATAGTAAATTATAATTGGTTTAACGATAATATACTGAAACTTAGGCAACAAGGCAACACTGTATAATCAGCTGTCTATCAAGTTAGCCAACTTGTACATTCATAATACTCCAGTAGAAGGGATAGAACTATTAACAGAGAGAGAAAAAAATTACTTCTAATGCAAATTAGGCAGGGAGAGATTAAAGGTCTGTTCCTTTGTTTTAAGTGTAACACTAGTTCTTGAAAAGTGTAAGAAAAGTGTAAAAGTGTTACACTTTCTTGTTTCTTTGTTTTTCTAGTGTTTACACTTTTTTTCTCGATACACTCAACTTCTGTCGTAGAACGCGTACAACTCGTTTCTTTGAAATGCTGTAGGAAAAAAAGTGTAACACTTTTCTACACCTACCGACCTACCTCCGAGACGGTGGTGGATATTACACTCGTCCTGCGCAGTATCATCCAACCGGCGCCAGCTGTTTAGCCGTTAAATGTGTTTGTTTGTTTGTTTACAAAAAAGATATATTTCTTTTTAGTTTAATTTAAACTAGATTTATAAATTGAAAAAACTAAAGTAGCTACAAGTTTTAATTTAATTTTGCTTAACCTCCGAGTGGCACTTTCCTGTAATTTTAAAATTATCACTTTTCAGTGATTTTTTTAATATGCTTTCATGTCCTTATGTTCAACAAAGCATTTCCTTTAATTACAATTAAGCCAAAACATCGCAAATTCTGGGCCCTGGACTACTAAAGGTATCCGGTATCCGCATATCAGCCATGAATATGCGTTCACTACTCTACATCAAGAAATTTACTTTCCAATGGCTCTGTCACTGAATATATCAGCAAGTATAGGAAAACCTATTTAAAACTTATAAAATCAGCTAAAAAATCGTACTATCAAAATTGTCTGAGAAGCTCTAAAAGTGTTGCAAAAGAAACTTAGTCCATAATAAACGATCTTCGAAATAAAATTCACCCAGCTTAAACATTTTTCCTTTCAGACCCTGGAAATCTAAATGAATACTTTGTTAATGTGAGTAAAAATATAACATCAACAGCTTCGTGCAATCATACTTGAGACACTGTGTCAGGTGAGGTGTTTGAAAATTTGAGTAACTTGATTCTGGGATGTGAATTTCTAAAACTTTTAAGTGTGGTTTTTAACCGTTGAGAAAAATTATTTATTTAGTGTTGTGTTTATAATTTAATATATGTTTTAAAATGAGTTTTGTTTTATTTTTTGAGAAAAAATTAAAAATACAGCATACTTACAGTACTTTTTTTGAAATGCTATTTTCCAAAGTTTATAAAATTTCTTACGCTCGATTTTATATTAATAAAGTTAAAGTGGACTTTAAATTTAAAGTTTTCTTTAACTGTAACAATTGCTTTTTTTAAGGTAACACACACTTTAACTTTATTATGAAATCGAGCGTTAGTCAAAATTCTAAATGCTCATTAAATAATAACAACAATTAGGTACTTGTATTGAAAACAACATATTTTGTAATTTGAAAAAAAAAACAACATATTTGCAACATAGATAACAAAACAACATGCTTTGTTACGTATTTTAAAAAACTCTCCATCATGCATGCTCCATGAGAAAAGAAAATATAAAACTAATTTCATCCTTATTGTCTCTCAGATGGCGTAGCTACTTTTGCTATAACTACTCAATGCTTTGCTACTCTACCTACCTACATACAATTTGTATTGTTTTATCAAAAAACAAGCATTTACATACTCTGCAAATTGTATATTTTTTCTTTGCATTTTCATATGAAAAAACCGCGGTATTTATCTTGAACTTTTTTTGAACAAGGTGCAATACTTAGGTAATATTATTATTAATAAAACAAAGTATATTAAAATACAATGTTAAAAACTTTAATAATATTAGCAATATTTAAAAACTTCAATATATTATATTATAGTATACATATTATGAATCAGTAGAAACGACTATATTTAAATTTGGTAAATTATAACTCCAATCGACCAGAGCATGACCACACAACCCAAAACACAAGTACGCAAATATGGTTGCATGAAGCGTGGCTCGAAGCTGTGCAATTTACGAGACTCGCTCGATCTGTAGATCCTTGTGTCCTCATCTCGCCAATTAATGATTCTTTTGAGAAAGGTAAATTTCCAGAGTACCTAAAGACAGCTATCATTATTCCTCTTCATAAGGGTGGTGAAAAATCTAATTCCTGCAAGTATATACCTATTGCATTACTACCGGTACTCCAAAATTATTGAGAGACTCATAAAAGCATGACTTATGTCCTTTCTTGTTGAAAACAACATTTTATTACAAAAGTTCGGCTTTTTAAATAATAAATGTACTGCTGATGCCATGTTTTCTGTACTACATGAGGTTTATCAAGCACTGAGCAATAATCTTCACACTGCCACTGTTTTTTGTGACTATGCCAAAGCTTTTGATTGTGTAAATCATGAAATTTTGATAAAAATAACTAAATTTCTATGGAATTCGAAGAATTTCTTTGAATTGGTTTCAATCTTACTTGGATAGTTGGAAACAACTGGTTAGAGCAAATAATACAGACTCTAGTCTCCAAAATATTGTATGTGGGGTCCTCTACAAACCACAAGGTTCAGTATCAGGTCGTCTACTTTTCCTTACGTTTATTAATGACATCCCTAGTTTAAAAATTGATGGAAAAAATTTTCTTTTTGCTGATGATACCAGTATTACTTGGAGCAACTCAAATATTGCTACTATACCTTCTGATCTACTCACGATAAAAACCTGGTCCGATTCTAATTTACCTTTTTTTAACATAAAACAGTAGCATTATCCTATACAGGAGCTCGTCAATCTTTACCTCTTAACACATTCACAGACACAACTGCATATGAAGCCACTTACTCCATAAGATGTGTCTACATCTAAAGTGTGTCTGTGAATGTGTCTAAAGGGATAAACATTCACTGAAAGCGATATTATCTTTAATACCCGTGGTGCCTTCAACATTTAATGTCTGACTAAATTATTCTTTATAGGCAAAAAAATTTAAGGAATTTTGAATTAATTAGTTTTTAAATAAGTACATTTACCAGCAACAGTTGTAACGTAATTGTGTCAACTCGACAGTATTTAACTAGTTATTTGAATTTAATACCCTAGCTAGGGCATTATTTTTCAAAATAAATATTGAAAAATAACGCCCTAGGGCATTATAATATAACTGACTTCGAAATCATGTACAGTGGAACCTCGATTATCCGTCTCTCCATTAACCGTCACCTCTGTTAACCGTCAGGGTACATACAGAAGTTGTATTGAGTTATACATTAGCAATCATTTAAATGCAAAAAAATAAAAAAAAAGGTAATTTGATTTGTGATGAGGACACAAACGGCTATCCATTGCTGACAGATAAAGAACTCATTGAAATGGCAACAAAGGCGGACCAAACCTATTCGGAAGCTGACACAGTAGCTATATTGATGCTTGGACACAAGGAAGCTTGACTGTAGCTATACTGATGAACCTATTGTAACTGACAAAGATTTGCGTAAATAATCTAGAGAAGCTGCATCGCATATGCAATAATTCATCGAGTGGTATTCTCAACAAGAAGAAGCCAATAAAGTAGATTGCATGATCTTATGCCTTATGCCGATTAAGAAATTCAGCCGTCGCAAAATATGAAGCAGCAGTAAAACACAAATTTCAGAATATTTTAAATTGATTCGATTGTATGAACATAAATCCCTCTTATATTGTCAAACAAACCATACAAATGAAATTTGAGAGTTGTACTATGAATTTTTATTTTTTTTTAATGTTCTGTTAACCGTCTTTTCGATTATCCGTCATACCCTTGGTCCGGTGCCCTGACAGATAATCGAGGTTCTACTGTAATAATATTAATGTCCGACTGGTATATTATTTGACAAATAATGACATGATTTTGAAGTCAGTTTGATAAATAATGACATGATTTCGAAGTCAGTTAAGTATGACATAATGCCCTAGGCTCTAGGGCATTATTTTGAAAAATTACGCCCTAGGGTATTAAATTTAAATAACTAGTTAAATACTGTCAAGTTGACAAATAACAACCCAAGTAAAACTATGGTTACCACAATTACGTTACAACTATTGCTGGTAAATGTACTTATTTGAAAACTAATTAATTCAAAATTCCTTCAATTTTTTGCCTATAAAGAATAATTTAGTCGGACATTAAATGTTGAAGGCACCACAGGTATTAACGATAATATCGCTTTCAGTCAACTTATATCCCTCAGGCCAAAGGCCCTCGGTATATACACCATTGACCTCAAGTGTTATTATCCTTATAATACCTTTGGTACCTTAACTATAATCTCACAATCAGCCCATAGAAGGTGTCAAACAAATAAAATATTTGGGAATCATACTTGATAATTCATTAACAATTAAACGATTACTTTATTGATTACAGTAAATTTATTTAATGGAAATTAAGGTAATAATAATAATAATGTTTATTCAAAAATAATCAAATATAAAATCTTCCTGAGACTAAAAACATATTTAAGTGTATAATTAATAAGAATTAACATTAGTCCTGTCGCCAGGGGGGGTACAACGGCCTCGTTAATTCAGATGGACTTACTCAAGTTTTTTTTATGTATTTTGACCCGTAGAACACGAATTTTTTGGGTAACAGTTGATCCGAATGTCGATAAGATTGTTATAGACCAAGAACTTGAGGAATCAAATAACAGCGATTTTTGGCAAAACAAAACAATATTTTGTATTTTTTGGGCCATTTTAAGTAAAAAATATTTCTACAAGTTTTTTCGTAGGATGCACAGTTTTCGAGATAAACGCGGTTGAACTTTAAAAAAATCGAAAAATTGCAATTTTTGAACCCGAATAACTTTTGATTAAAAAATAAAATAGCAAGTCTGCTTACCGCATTTGAAAGTTTAAGTCAAATTATATCGGTTTTGATTATTTGAATTGGTAAAAATTTATTTTTTTATTGTTTAACAAAGCTATAAACACGTAGGGTTTCCCGTGCTTTTACATGCGTTTTAACGCATGTAACGTAGAAATAGTCTTGATTGCACTAGTACCTATTCTACCTACTCGTTCGATTTTAAATGAGAAATCATAGAAACATCACTCACGCACTAGTTGTTTGTAGCTTTGTTTAACATTAACACAATAAATTTTTAGCAATGCAAATAATCAAAACCGACATAATTTGACTTGAACTTTCAAAGGCGCTAAGCAGAATTGCTATTTTATTTTTTAATCAAAAGTTATTCGGGTTTAAAAATTGCAGTTTTTCGATTTTTTCAAAGTTCAACCGCGTTTATCTCGAAAACTGTGCATCCTACTAAAAAACTTGTAGAAATATTTTTTGCTTAAAATGACCCAAAAAATACAAAATATTGTTTTGTTTTGCCAAAAATCGCTGTTATTTGATTCCTCAAGTTCTTGGTCTATAACAATCTTATCGACATCCGGATCAACTGTTACCCAAAAAATTCGTGTTCTACGGGTCAAAATACATAAAAAAAACTTGGGTAAGTCCATCTGAATTAACGAGGCCGTTGTACCCCCCCTGGCGACAGGACTACATAGGAAGCCACAAGGAAATAAATCTGCACGTAGCTATAGCCCAAAGTAACTCCTGTTATTTATCCAAATCTTTACTAGTCAAACACATTTGTTTTGAAATTCCAGCAGTTTCTTCTTTTTATACCTTTTAAATATCTGGTGGTTGTTCCTAAAACAAAGACATAAATAAAAATTCTACATTGTGTACCATAAAAAAATCATAAAAATGTGGAAAGTATCACAAGAATAAAGAAAAGTCCCAGATATAAAATTCACTATTAAAATAAAAATAGTAAATAATTATTTATATCTGATACTTTTCTTATTGGAACTTCTTTCTGGTAACATCCTTAATCTCTGACTTTTACAATTTATAAGACAAGAGATGATGAATAAAGAAAGGGAAAAGGACTCTGCAGTATACAGTTACATTCTGCTTTCATTAATCTAGAAAAAAGATCAGAAAGATAATTCAAAGTCCGAAATTGTAAAAGTCAAAAAGAGATTAAGGATGTACCAGAAAGGGGTTCCAATAAGAAAAGTTTCAGATTTAAATAATTATTTACTATTTTAATAGTGAATTTTGTATCTGGGACTTTTCTCTTTTCTTTAAGAGATATCGCTGAAGCATCCTAATAGTAGATAACTATTTTTGAAATTCCACTTAAATAGACATTTTGATTTCGTTTTGATTCAGAGGTGTGCAGGCAGCTCCACTGGGGACGCCGTAAGGCAGAAACAACTGTCTGGAGATTGTGTATCGCCTAGGTCCGTGAACTTAGCCCGAAAAAGTCGGGAAAAAAAATGCGATTGATGCCATTCGTTTGTCCATTGATTGTCCACCATTTTATTTCGTTAGTCCACCCATCAATTCTTTTTTATAAACAAAAATTTTTTTTCGGGCTAACTTCACAAATCCACAAATTTTCGAAAATTTAAAAAAACTCTTGCTATATTGTTTGTCCATCGTTTGTCCATGTTTGTCCACCACATAATTTTTTTTGTCCACCCTCTGAAACAACCCCCTGTTAATTGTAATTATTTTTTTATTTCTTAATTCGGGCTAACTTCACGTTCTCTTAAATGGCCATTTAAACGTTAATTCGGGTGCAGAATCACAACTACCCGTTTGTCCACCCCTTTGCAGCGTTTGTCCTGCCCGTTAAAGTGCGAAACAACCCCCTCGTTAATTGTAATTATTTTTTTTAATTCTTAATTCGGGCTAACTTCAAGTTCTCTTAAATATGTATTTAAACGTTAATTCGGGTGCAGAATCACAACTACCCGTTTGTCCACTCCTTCGCAGCGTTTGTCCAACCCCTTAAAGTGCGAAAAAACCCCCTCGTCAATTGTAATTATTTTTTTATTTCTTTATTCGGGCTAACTTCACGTTCTCTTAAATGGGCATTTAAACGTTAATTCGGGTGCAGAATCACAACTGCCCGTTTGTCCACCCTTTCGCAGCGTTTGTCCAACCACTTAAAGTGCGAAACAACCCCCTCGTTAATTGTAATTATTTTTTTATTTCTTTATTCGGGCTAGCTTCACGTTCTCTTAAATGTGCATTTAAACGTTAATTCGGATGCAGAATCACAACTGCCCGTTTGTCCACCCTTTCGCAGCGTTTGTCCAACCACTTAAAGTGCGAAACAACCCCCCTGTTAATTGTAATTATTTTTTTATTTCTTAATTCGGGCTAGGTTCACGTTCCCCTAAATGGGCATTTAAACGTTAATTCGGGTGCAGAATCACAACTGCCCGTTTGTCCACCCTTTCGCAGCGTTTGTCCAACCACTTAAAGTGCGAAACAACCCCCCTGTTAATTGTAATTATTTTTTTATTTCTTAATTCGGGCTAGGTTCACGTTCCCCTAAATGGGCATTTAAACGTTAATTCGGGTGCAGAATCACAACTACCCGTTTTTCCACCCCTTCGCAGCGTTTGTCCAGCCCCTCAAAGTGCGAAACAACCCCCTAGTTAATTGTAATTATTTTTTTATTTCTTTATTCGGGCTAACTTCATGTTCTCTTAAATGGGCATTTAAACGTTAATTCGGGTGCAGAATCACAACTGCCCGTTTGTCCACCCCTTCGCAGCGTTTGTTCAGCCCCTCAAAGTGCGAAACAACCCCCTAGTTAATTGTAATTATTTTTTTATTTCTTTATTCGGGCTAACTTCACGTTCTCTTAAATGGGCATTTAAACGTTAATTCGGGTGCAGAATCACAACTGCCCGTTTGTCCACCCTTTCGCAGCGTTTGTCCAACCACTTAAAGTGCGTAACAACCCCCTCGTTAATTGTAATTATTTTTTCATTTCTTTATTCGGGCTAACTTCACGTTCTCTTAAATGGGCATTTAAACGTTAATTCGGGTGCAGAATCACAACTGCCCGTTTGTCCACCCTTTCGCAGCGTTTGTCCAACCACTTAAAGTGCGTAACAACCCCCTCGTTAATTGTAATTATTTTTTCATTTCTTTATTCGGGCTAACTTCACGTTCTCTTAAATGGGCATTCAAACGTTAATTCGGGTGCGGAATCACAACTGCCCGTTTGTCCACCCTTTCGCAGCGTTTGTCCAACCACTTAAAGTGCGAAACAACCCCCCTGTTAATTGTAATTATTTTTTTATTTCTTAATTCGGGCTAGGTTCACGTTCCCCTAAATGGGCATTTAAACGTTAATTCGGGTGCAGAATCACAACTACCCGTTTTTCCACCCCTTCGCAGCGTTTGTCCAGCCCCTCAAAGTGCGAAACAACCCCCTAGTTAATTGTAATTATTTTTTTATTTCTTTATTCGGGCTAACTTCACGTTCTCTTAAATGGGCATTTAAACGTTAATTCGGGTGCAGAATCACAACTGCCCGTTTGTCCACCCCTTCGCAGCGTTTGTTCAGCCCGTCAAAGTGCGAAACAACCCCCTAGTTAATTGTAATTATTTTTTTATTTCTTTATTCGGGCTAACTTCACGTTCTCTTAAATGGGCATTTAAACGTTAATTCGGGTGCAGAATCACAACTGCCCGTTTGTCCACCCTTTCGCAGCGTTTGTCCAACCACTTAAAGTGCGTAACAACCCCCTCGTTAATTGTAATTATTTTTTCATTTCTTTATTCGGGCTAACTTCACGTTCTCTTAAATGGGCATTTAAACGTTAATTCGGGTGCAGAATCACAACTGCCCGTTTGTCCACCCTTTCGCAGCGTTTGTCCAACCACTTAAAGTGCGTAACAACCCCCTCGTTAATTGTAATTATTTTTTCATTTCTTTATTCGGGCTAACTTCACGTTCTCTTAAATGGGCATTTAAACGTTAATTCGGGTGCAGAATCACAACTGCCCGTTTGTCCACCCTTTCGCAGCGTTTGTCCAACCACTTAAAGTGCGTAACAACCCCCTCGTTAATTGTAATTATTTTTTCATTTCTTTATTCGGGCTAACTTCACGTTCTCTTAAATGGGCATTCAAACGTTAATTCGGGTGCGGAATCACAACTGCCCGTTTGTCCACCCTTTCGCAGCGTTTGTCCAACCACTTAAAGTGCGAAACAACCCCCCTGTTAATTGTAATTATTTTTTTATTTCTTAATTCGGGCTAGGTTCACGTTCCCCTAAATGGGCATTTAAACGTTAATTCGGGTGCAGAATCACAACTACCCGTTTTTCCACCCCTTCGCAGCGTTTGTCCAGCCCCTCAAAGTGCGAAACAACCCCCTAGTTAATTGTAATTATTTTTTTATTTCTTTATTCGGGCTAACTTCACGTTCTCTTAAATGGGCATTTAAACGTTAATTCGGGTGCAGAATCACAACTGCCCGTTTGTCCACCCCTTCGCAGCGTTTGTTCAGCCCGTCAAAGTGCGAAACAACCCCCTAGTTAATTGTAATTATTTTTTTATTTCTTTATTCGGGCTAACTTCACGTTCTCTTAAATGGGCATTTAAACGTTAATTCGGGTGCAGAATCACAACTGCCCGTTTGTCCACCCTTTCGCAGCGTTTGTCCAACCACTTAAAGTGCGTAACAACCCCCTCGTTAATTGTAATTATTTTTTTATTTCTTATTCCGGGCTAGCTTCGCGTTCTCTTAAATGGGCATTTAAACGTTAATTCTGGTGCAGAATCACAACTACCCGTTTGTCCACCCCTTCGCAGCGTTTGTCCAACTCCTTAAAGTGCGAAACAACCCCCCTGTTAATTGTAATTATTTTTTTATTTCTTAATTCGGGCTAACTTCACGTTCCCTTAAATGGGCATTTAAAAGCTGGCCCGAATTAAGAAATAAAAAAATAATTACAACTAACAGGGGGGTTGTTTCGCACTTTAAGGGGTTGGACAAACGCTGCGAAGGGGTGGACAAACGGGTAGTTGTGGTTCTGCACCCGAATTAACGTTTAAATGCCCATTTAAGGGAACGTGGAGCTAGCCCGAATTAAGAAATAAAAAAATAATTACAATTAACAGGGGGGTTGTTTCGCACTTTAAGGGGCTGGACAAACGCTGCGAAGGGGTGGACAAACGGGTAGTTGTGATTCTTCACCCGAATTAACTTTAAAATACACGTTTAAACGGACGTGAAGTTAGCCTGAATTAAGAAATAAAAAAATAATTACAATTAACAGGGGGGTTGTTTCGCACTTTAAGGGGTTGGACAAACGCTGTAAAGGGGTCGACAAACGCTTAGTTGTGATTCTGTACCCGAATTAACGTTTAAATGTCCATTTAAGAGAACGTGAAGTTAGCCCGAATAAAGAAATAAAAAAATAATTACAATTGACGAGGGGGTTGTTTCGCACTTTAAGGGGTTGGACAAACGCTGCGAAGGGGTGGACAAACGGGTAGTTGTGATTCTTCACCCGATTTAACTTTAAAATACACGTTTAAACGGACGTGAAGTTAGCCCGAATTAAGAAATAAAAAAATAAGTACAATTAACAGGGGGGTTGTTTCGCACTTTAAGGGGTTGGACAAACGCTGCGAAGGAGTGGACAAACGGGTAGTTGTATTCTGCACCCGAATTAACGTTTAAATACCTATTTAAGAGAACTTGAAGTTAGCCCGAATTAAGAATTAAAAAAATAATTACAATTAACGAGTGGGTTGTTTCGCACTTTAAGGGGCTGGACAAACGGGTAGTTGTGATTCTTCACCCGATTTAACTTTAAAATACACGTTTAAACGGACGTGAAGTTAGCCTGAATTAAGAAATAAAAAAATAATTACAATTAACAGGGGGGTTGTTTCGCACTTTAAGGGGTTGGACAAACGCTGCAAAGGGGTCGACAAACGCTTAGTTGTGATTCTGCACCCGAATTAACGTTTAAATGCCCATTTAAGAGAACGTGAAGTTAGCCCGAATAAAGAAATAAAAAAATAATTACAATTGACGAGGGGGTTGTTTCGCACTTTAAGGGGTTGGACAAACGCTGCGAAGGGGTGGACAAACGGGTAGTTGTGATTCTTCACCCGATTTAACTTTAAAATACACGTTTAAACGGACGTGAAGTTAGCCCGAATTAAGAAATAAAAAAATAAGTACAATTAACAGGGGGGTTGTTTCGCACTTTAAGGGGTTGGACAAATGCTGCAAAGGGGTGGACAAACGCTTAGTTGTGATTCTGCACCTGAATTAACGTTTAAATGCCCATTTAAGAGAACGTGAAGTTAGCCCGAATTAAGAAATAAAAAAATAATTACAATTAACAGGGGGTTGTTTCAGAGGGTGGACAAAAAAATTATGTGGTGGACAAACATGGACAAACGATGGACAAACAATATAGCAAGAGTTTTTTTAAATTTTCGAAAATTTGTGGATTTGTGAAGTTAGCCCGAAAAAAAATTTTTGTTTATAAAAAAGAATTGATGGGTGGACTAACGAAATAAAATGGACAAACGAATGGCATCAATCGCATTTTTTTTTCCCGACTTTTTCGGGCTAACTTCACGGAGCTGTATCGCCTCTGGATTGAAAGGAAACATAAACTGTCTCTTCACTATCACAAGAGTATTTTAATATTTTTATTGTATAAAAGTAGTCAAAAAAAAAAGGACTAGTTGGTGGAGCGAAGAGATAAAAATAGCTGTGAAAGAAAAGAAAGTACCATGGAGAGCTTATCTAGAAAATAACAGTTAATAAGCAAGGAAGCTTGTGAAAGAAAAAGTTAAAAAAGCTAAATTGGAACAGTGGGAGAGATTTGGAGAAAAGATGGAGCAAGATAGTAGTAGGACAAACCAAAAATTGTTCTATTAAGGTCTGAAAAAATGAGAAGTAAATCAGGTAGTACTGTCGTGCAAATAAAAAAAAATAAAATGGAGAAACACTTACCCAACCACAAGATATAGTTAATAGATGGAGTAAATATTCCAAAGAGTTGAGTAATGAAATAACAATGGAAGAATTAACGGAAGCCATTGCAAAAATGAAAAATGGTAAAGTGGCAGGAATAGATAATATCAAAACACGATTGTTGAAATATATGGGGGAATCTGCATTACACTACTTACACAAATTACTGATAACAATTTGGAAACAGAAACGCATCCCAGAAGATTGGGCAACAGCAGTAATGGCTCTTCTGGTAAAGAAGGGAGGTAAAAAAGTAATGTTCAAATTATCGAGGTATTTTCATGCTAAGTGTACTGGCTAAGATTTATGAATGAACACTGGAGATGAGACTGAGAAAGAAAGTGGAACATCAACTAGACGATGCACAAAAAGGTTTCTGACCGGGCACAGTGTCCAAGATCATATCTTTACTATAAGACAATGGAAAAAGCCTTTGACAAGGTACCCGGACATCACATTTGGAAAGGGCTTGAACTGTTCGATGTTGGAGGAGAACTAATTGATGCAAGTAAAATTTATGTACTGGAACATTGTGCGAGCATTAAACTGTGAATCAAACAAATTTGCTAATACACAAGGAGTAAGGCAAGGTGGAGTTTTAAGCTCACTGCTATTCATTATATTATATATATATGAATGGACCAATAAAAAAAATGCAGTAGAGTCCCGAAAATTAGATTTAGGTTACCATTGATTAAAAAGTATAACTCTGAGTAAATGTGTATCTGCAGATGACATTGCATTGATACCAAGTTCAGAGAAATCTTTACAAAGCAACCTAAATTTATAGACGAGAGAACTTGCAGAAAAAGGAATGAAAATAAAATTAGCAAAGACTAAAACCTTACTTATTTCCAAGACACCGAGAGAAATCCATATAAACCTAGACGGAAATTTAGTAGAACATATGAATGATTTTGAATATTTATAAACTATAATAGACAAAAAATGCAAAAAAAATGAACAACAGAATTGCTAAAACATCACGATTATATCACTCCCTCACTACAGGTTTCATTAGCAAAAGAGAAATTAATGAGAAGACAAAAGGGACAGTATATTATATACCTCCCTTCTCTGCTTCATGGAAGTGAAACATGGCTGGCTTTCCTAATAATTAAGCTTGAATTATCACATTTTTATTATTATTGTAGACATTTAAAATCCTTATTAATTGAATTACATTAAACTTACCACTTATAAAATGTTTACTTTTCATATTTTAATTTTAGTTCCCTTATATCTGTTCTTCTTGTGGCTTTTATCCATTGTCCCCGGCTTTGTTTGGATAATTCATTTAAATGTATTGCATGGGGAGCCTTGGGAACAGTACAAAATAAGACTTTTCCCTGTCTGCCCTACTCCCACAATTTACAACAATAAAAGTTACATGTATAAGCTTCCCAAGAAAGAAAAACTGATAACTGCTATGGACTAATTCAGTTCTGTAGGCGATAAACTACTTTATATTTGATTTGCTATCACAATTTCGCTGCACAATCGACAATAAAAACAAACAGGATATTCTTTACAAATGTAAATATTAGGATTAGGTTATGTTATGTGCCCCCAGTTAGGCCATATTCGGAAGTTCCTTGTTCCTTTGCTTGATTGGCACACCGATAATTTTCGTTTAATACTGTCCGCTGTCATGAGCCGCTGTCACATCCGCTGTCATTTTACACTCAAATGTCCATAGAATTTCTTACACTTACACTCAAAAGTGTAACACTAAAAAACAAAGGAACAGACCTTAAATGTCCAGCAAACGACGGCAATGTTGCCAGATTCCTTTTAGCGGGAATTTTAAAATTTTGTAGCAGTTTGGTTTTAAATTTGACAGTTCTGTTTTGTCAAGTCAAAAATCTTAACCTTACTTTTACAAGTGATTAGGATTATTATTATTTTATTTACATGTAAATTGAAACAATAAATATTGTGCTGTGTCATAATTTAAAACTCATTATGTTGCAGTCTTTTCCAGTTGATAAAATTGCAATTCAAAAACTTTTAGGTAGGTACATGTAACTTCCACATTACATAAAATATTATTTACAGTCGAAAAATGAAAGAATACCCATGAACGAACATATAAAACACGCTGTATTTTCCTGTCACCCTGTCACAAAGAAAATTGTCCAGTGCAAGTACATGTAACAATAATTATTACATGTACTTATGTTGGCCAATTTTTTGTGTGACATGGTGACAGGAAAATACAGGGTGTTTTATTTGTTCCTTCATGGGTATTCTTTCATTTTTCCTGCTGTATTTTTTAAGTATTAAGGTTGATGTTGATATGAAAAATTTAGATTTCAAAGATAGTTTTATGTAGGTAGATACTAATAGAGTAATACTAGATAATCGATTAGATACAAAGTAAGCTGTAAGTAGTATAACTGCCCATGTAATCACCTGTTATGTTTTTAGATTTGCACTGTATGGATGGCACAGGAAGAGAACAGTACAAGAACATGAAACATCGTATTATGAATGTATATGTATGTGATCCTCAAAAAATTATTTTACAAAACAAGATAAAGAGCTTTAAAATCCCAAGGATCCTGCAAAATGTTTATTTGGTGTACTAGTCGAATAATAGTATCTAAAAATAATGAAACTATTTTAAAACATATTACGGACACGAGGATGATATAGAGCACTTACATAAATACCAAAATCAGATAAATATCTCTTCAAAGTTTATTTTGAGACTTTCTTCAAAAATGTAAGTAAAATATTTGCATATCGACGGCGGAAAGGTAGGACTTCGTAACTGAAAATTTTTTATAACATGAGTTACTTCAGTTTTCGCTTTAGAATAAGTGTATCAGCAGCTATTAAACAGCGATTACAGCTGGGAAAGTTTCCGGAAGGCTTCCAAAAGGCTTTCCCAGCTCTAAAAGCTGTTTAATAGGTGCTGATACACTTATTATAAAGCGAAAACCGAAGTAATTCATTTTATACAAATTTTCCAGTTATGAGGTCCTGCCTTTCCGCCGTCGATATACACAATATAATTTAAAACAAGAATGTTACCACTAAACCACTTTTTTTAAATATTACTCATGAATATTTACTACAGTTTACAATTTCTAACTAGTGTGTTTGATTCTCCTATACCTATATTTTACTTTTTTTAGTAAACTTCAGACTGTTCAGGATAGCATAATAGCATAGGAGGTGAATTAAAAAGAATTAATTTACTTACAAGAAAAGATATCACAAACATTAAACTCTCTTATGGCATTGATTTGAAAGATGGGTATATGTACAATGATGATGCAACCAGTGTTTATTTTTGGGTTGAATGCTTACAGACTTATGTCCAATATTATTTTACAAACAACAGGGCATACTAATGGATATTCATTCTGAATTTAACATTTATGATTTTTGTCTCATTTTCCTTAATACTGTGCCAAAAGGAAATGTTAATTAAGTTTGGTAAATCCTTTATCGCAATCGATGGAACTCATGGGCTCAATTCCTATGACTTTGAACTTATGACAGTATTAGTAAAAGATGAATTTGGGAATGGATTTTGTACTGCTTTCTTATTTTCAAATAGAAAAGATACCTACTTTAATTTACCAATTTTTTTAAATACATGTCTGTGTTGGTATTATATGTATAGGCAAATGTTTTCATATCAGGCATAAGCGACACCTTTTACAATGCCTCGTCAAATGTAATGGGTATTGCTCCTAATAGACTGTTAAGTGCCTGGCACATAGATAGGACATGGTAAGTAAATCTTAATAAAATATCTGATTCTGAAAAAAATCCTATTATGTATACAAGATGTATTAATGATGGTTTAGAGAGTATTAATAGCTTTTTGGGTAGACTTCTAAGTGATGCAGATACATACAATTTTAGTAAGTATTTCCAGTAGAACTACTGCAATAACATCAACAATGGGCCTATTGTTATAGGAAGGGGTTGTGGAATTAATACCAATATGACCATTCAAAATTTTCATAAAATTTTGGATAAAAGGGTATCCATTAGTTGTTATCAGTTAAGTTTAAAACTTGGCACTCATGGAGAGCTATACCATAATATATAATAGGTATATCTCATAATATTACATCTCATATTGTTCACTACAGTAGTAATGAGTGAGCCTGCATACACAGAACCATAATAATATATTATAGTTCGTGTATGCAGGCTCACTCATTACAATAGTGAGCAATATGAGATATAACATATTATAGTATAAGTCTCTGTGCATGACCAGATTAACATGTTTGGTGCCCATCTCGAACAAGCTCCACTTGGCTGGTACCACATACTTAAATCATTTATTTAGTTACACAGTACTACTCACATAACTTATGTGTCGTCAGTACCTTCCGTAAAACCTTCGTGATGCTACCCATACGTCATGGCCACTGAATGTGTTAAAGCTTGTTAATGTAGGAGAGTTATACTAAAATATATATCTTATATTATATTGCCTTAAATAGAAAAAATATCTTATTTAAATTGTATCCATGTAAGTTTTGATTTAATGAAATAAACCTTTTAATCAAAAAAGTGTTGTTTACTTGTGTACACCCAGCAATATCCTGATCATAGATAAATAATATAGTATTACCGGATCCTGATATGCAGATGCCAATAGGGCTTTTCATCGATTGTCATTTGTTCCGAGCTTCTGTCATGAGTCACATAATATTAATGTATCTACGTCATACGTCTTTGGTTTGTATCATTGGTATATACCAATAACATACGACGTAAATATATTAATATTATGACACACATGACAGAAGCTCGAAACAAATGACTGTGAATGAAATGCCCTATTGAATAGGGCTTTTCATCGATTGTCATTTGTTTCGAGCTTCGGTCAAGTGTCACATAATATTAATATATCTACGTCATACGTCTTTGGTTTGTATCATTGGCAATGTCAATTAACATATGACATAGATATATTAATATTAGACAACACATGACAGAAGCTCGAAACAAATGACTGAGTGAAAAGCCCTATACCATGTAAATACAAGACATAAAGATGTCTTTCTACGGTTAAAATTTCACAGCCTAAAGACATCATTTATGTAACTTCTTAAGCCGTCACAAAATGACTGCAATAAGAGAATAGAATTTATTAACTCGCCTCGCCCCCAGGCAAAGTAAAGGTGCTAGGCCACTAAGAATGTTTTTTTCAATTTTTTTTATTTTGAGGCTTTAGCGCTTAGCTATTTAGCCAGATACATGATGAGAATTAATACTATTATAATGCATATTAAAACTAATTCAAATTACTAGTAATTTTATTAATATTCTGAATAAGTATGTAACCACCTAATACTAAAATAAAAAAGTGTCCATCTATACTATCCCAACATATTTTCACCTTTGAAATCGTAAATTTCCATTCCCATTAAAAAATAAATTGTACTGTATAAGTATATTTCTTTTGAGCTTCATTTTTTTTTCAAAATACTGCAACATGAGTTTAAATTATGACACAGTACAATACTTGTTTCAATATTTACATGTAAATAAAATAATCCTAATTACTTGTAAAAGTAAGGTTATAAATTTTCTTCTTCTTCTTCCTTTTTTGGCACTGCTCTTGGGCAATTTGCCAGCTCGATGCGTAGGAATTCCAGATGGTCGAGTACGGAATACTCCTGTGAATTCCTATAGCTAAAACACGAACTTTTTGATGTACACTAAATTGTTTTTTGATTCTGTGGACTTTTAAAAAAAATATTTCTGTCTGTACAAAACAAAACAAGGATACTTTTGTAGGTTAGGAAAGGAGAGGTTTTAGGGGGGTTATGTTATTTATGGGCTTGAGACAAAATAAAATAGCTGTCATTTCATGTAAAGTTAATTAAATTTTGATTTTGTTATAAGCCAGGAATTTGATTAAAAATCTGCTAATTTCCAAGTTTATATTGGAGAGTATTGTGTTCATATTACAAGGATATTCGAAACCTTCTCTTTTTATGAATTCATATAGATCCATTCTCGGAATTTTGTTAATGGGACATTCCAAGAATATATGATTTAGGCCCGGTTGTACAATCGAAGTTCAACTCCGGCTCAGCGCCATTACCGAGTTCAGGGTAAGAAGTGCGTTGTACATACAAAGTTTAATTCTTGAACTCGGTTTAAGCCCGGGTTCAGCTGAGCGGTCGATGTTCGACGGTTTAACGCTGGTTCAAGCATTTTTAACCTCACATTTTTGTCATTGTCAACGGAAATCATAATATTTACACCTTAAAAATGAACCTCATTGAAAATTTAACTAATAATGAAGATTTTCTGGAAATGGTAAATATTGTAGAAGGAAGGAGAACACAGAAACAGTGTAGGTCTAGAGAAAATCATTTTGAAAAATGGAATGATAATGAATTGTTGCAAGATTTTGGATATCTAAGATGCTGTTCACTATTTGCATGAAACTAGTATTGCTCATAGAATAAAAAATCGAACAGATAGGTAAGAACGAGAACGAAAACAAGTGGCAAATTTGTTATTGACATTTCAAGAACCAAGCTGTATCTTCTAAGAACATGGTTTTTATTGCCTTAAATCTTAAATTAAGGTTTTGTGCAGTGAAGTGGGCCCATATCACTGGTTTTAAGCAACAGGCTCCTTTTTGCAACTTGTGAATGATTTTGAAGCAAATGTAGAAAACGATTTTGTTAATTTATTAAATTAAATGTACATAATTTATTAATAAACCTTAAATTAATTATATTTGTACCATGCTTATGTAGGTACATATCACTTTATTTAATAATGATTACAAACTAATTTACCTTCTAAAATTATTTAAATTACCTACCTACTTCCCTAGAATAAGGCAAATTAACATTTTTGAGTGAATTTGAAATCATAGCTGGAAACAGTTACAATATTTATGAGAAGAGAATGTGAAGACTGAATTAGTATCTTCGTTGGTGATAGTGGTTACAGAGTCAAGAAAACCTGATAACACCCTTACGCAATCCTTCATCACAAGCTGAAATTTTATTTAATGAGGCACAATGAGAATGCATATAGACACAGTTGAATGGGTCTACCGAATAACAATTGTTAAGTGCCATGTGATTCGTTTTTAAGAAATCGAACAAAAACTGTTAAAATTGGAATATTGGTAAATTTATACATTTAAGGGCTAGTTATTAATACAGTTTGTAACTAACTGTACTGTATTACTAATCCTTTTTTAATGGCATGGACTATATGTCGATCAGCCAGTCAAAGCATGACTATTATATTAAGAAGAATATAGGTACATTTAAAGACCGTAAAGTCCATAAAATATCAATGACGAAGAAAAGTTAGTTCAGTTGAGATGTAATTTAAGTACTGAAATTAAACAGATGGTACTAAGCTGAAGTAATTAATTACTAATCCTTAAGATGTATAAATTTACCATTATTATAATTTTAACAGTTTTTGTCCGATTTCTTAAAAACGAATCACATGGCACTTTTTTCGGCAGACCCATTCAATTGTAATTGGAACATCAATGTTACACAATATTGCAATGCTTTTTAATAACCCTTTGCCCATACTACATAAATAAGAAGAAAAAGTAGCACTGGCATTAGCCAAAAATTTAGAAAATCTAACTGTCTATTCGCGATGAAAAACAAAGTAGCTGACCTCTGGTGGAATAAATTTAAACTACTATAAATGGTATAAACAAACCAGAAAATTTTTGATTTGAATGGAATTTGGTCACTATTAAGAAATTTTTAGTAAATTTCAGCATTATGAGTACATTAAAATATTTTAAATCAAATCGGTATTGTTCTATTCCTCAATTGAATGTTTGTATATACCATTTATATCGGCCATTTTCTTGCATTCGACCTGGCCTCTATATTCCGTTTCAATCGCGAATATAGTCTAGAGAATCATGAGGAGTATAATTTGTCAAACGTAGTAAGAGGTTGAAAATCTTGTGCATGAATACTTTGTTAATTTAGAAATTTAAACTAATACCATACAACAACTATTAGATATTTATAAAAATATCTTACTATCTGCTACAATCAATGGCTTTGATAAACTTCTTTAAAATTTTGGGGGCCATTTGTTTCATTATATTTTGTACAATTCTGCTTTATTATTTGGATAAAGATACCAATATTTCTTCTTGAGAGGTGAAATTGGAAGGTTTTTTTGGGTCCAGTGTAGAAAGAACACTTATATAAAAACATTTTTTTACAAAAAGAAAATAAACACATTGCAATAATATCCTAATACTTATAATATCTACCTATTCAAATGGTCTATTCACAAATTTAACGTAGGAAATTGATTAAACTAATAAACTAAACGATAGAAAATACCGATTAAACTAATAACAGTAATAAAAGAATTATATTGACAAAAACCAAATAATAATATATAAATGGCGGGAAAATTTATGTCGAGAATTGACGGGAATTGCTTTGAATACGCATGCCTTACGTTGCCAACCTTACCAAAATTTGTATGAACCTCGGCTTAACTGAACTTGGCATTGAACAACCCGAATGAAGTTAAACCGACGCTCAAAATTGAACCCGGTTCAACTAAGCGATCGCTTAAGCCACCAATGTACAATCGGGCCTTAGAGATTCTGTTTGGCCGCATTCGCAATAGGGATTGTCTTTAATTCCGATTCTGTGTAGGTGTTCTCCAGTTAGGCAGTGTCCAGTACGCATCCTAGTGATCATGGTTATGTGTCTTCTATCAATATATGGTAGTTTGTTGAACCAGTTAGTTTGAGGAAACTTGTCTTGTATTGTTGCATATTGTTTTCCCTTTTGTTTTAGTGACTCCTTCCATGATTGTTGGAATTCTTCTATGGTCTTGTTTTTGACGATGTTAAAGATCTCTTGTGCATCAATTTTAATATCTTTTGGTACATTTAAGGTTCTGCCTAGATTGGCTAATGTGTCTGCCTCTTCATTCCCTGGAATACCTGCATGCCCTGGTATCCAGGCGATCAGGATATTGTTGTTATTATTGTTGGCGTCTAGTATTAGTCTTTTTGTCATAATAGTTATATAGTCCTCTGAATTGATTATACCAGTTTTTGTCAGTTTTGTTACAGCACTTTTTGAATCTGTAAGTATTACCGCGTTTTTTAGGTCTTTCCTTAGAATGGTTGATATTCCTTCATTTATGGCTGCCATTTCCGCTGTTGTGATGCATACTTCATTTGGCAGTCTAGATGAGAATCTGTATTGGATTGATGGAATGTATATGCCAAAGCCTACCCGATCTTTGGTTTTAGATGCATCTGTATATACAAAAGTATATGTTGGTTTCAGCTTTTCTGTGGCCACAAGAAAATTCTGTTTTATATTTGGAGTGGATTTGGCTATTTTTAAATCCAATATATCAACAGGGGACATAATATAGTTATATTCCAAGTCATAGCTTGGAGGAATTTTGGCTTTATGTATTTTTTCTAAGAATGGTGTATATTTGTCAAATGCTGAAATAAGATATGGCATATTGGTGAATCCCTGTGGGTCCATTGTTTGTTTATGTATGGTGTGTGTTTTGCTTAAGATTTGTATTAGAGGGTGGTTAATGCTTGAGAGAGGTTTAATTAAAAATTTGCTCGCTAATATATTTCTTCTGGTTTCCAGATCTATTAATGAGGCTTCTGCCAATAGGACGTTTTTAGGAGTGGATCTCATACACCCCAGACAAACCCTGATTCCTTCATAAAAAATTGTATTTATTTTTTCTAGGTTATTTTTTGATGTGGGTTTAATGAATATTGATCCCACATCTAGGTGGGATCTCACCAATGCGTTGAAGATGTTTAAGAGTATTTTAGGATCTGCACCCCACCATACTCTACTAATATATTTTAATACATTA
Source organism: Diabrotica virgifera virgifera (assembly GCF_917563875.1). Taxonomy (NCBI): domain Eukaryota; kingdom Metazoa; phylum Arthropoda; class Insecta; order Coleoptera; family Chrysomelidae; genus Diabrotica; species Diabrotica virgifera. Next base: position 124,392,410 of record NC_065447.1, on the reverse strand, counting down.
AGAGCTTTTTTTGCTTTGTTTGTAATAAGTTCTATGTGTTGATCCCATTTTAAGTTTGTATGTAGGATTGCTCCTAGGTATTTGACATTGTTACTGTATGGGATAGTGTTATTGTCTATGTTAATGTTTATGGGTATGGTTTTCCTTCTCCCCTTAGTAAACCATACTGCTTTGGATTTTTCATTGCATAGAGATAGGTTGTTTTCGTTTAGCCATACTTTTAATTTTATTAGGCTTTTATTTATTTTTTCTGTTAGATTTGTTATATTGTTACCTTTACATACTAACACCAGGTCATCTGCATATCCTATTATTTTAGGGTTCTCATTTATAGTTCTGAAGAGATCATATACATAAATGTTGAACAATATTGTGCTAAGAGGAGAACCCTGTGGAATTCCTGTTGTGGCTACCTCTGGTCCAATAAAAGAACCATCAGTTTTTCTGGTGTATAATAACCTGTTTTCTAGAATTTTGAATGTGAGGTTTGCTAGGTCACTAGGTATGGAGAGATCTATCAGTTTGTTATAGAGACTATATATGTTGATTCCATCATATGCAGATTTGATGTCCATAAACACCGCCAGAACAGATTCATTTTCTCGAAAAGCAAGTTGAATAAGAGATGTGAGGTAAGCTAAATTATTTTGGATCCCCAATCCTTTACGGAAACCTGTCTGAAAGTCGCTGAATACACTATTTTTTTCTAGTAAGTAGTCTAACCGGTTCTTTATCATTATTTCTAGTGTTTTTACATAACAAGATGATAGTACAATGGGTCTGTAATTATCTAGGTTTTCAGCGTTTTTTCCTGGTTTTAAAATTGGGATTACATTGTATTTTTTCCATAGACTTGGGAGGGGTTCACCATAGAGGCCTTGATTGTATATGTGTAGTAACACTGTTTTGGCATCGTCTGTAAGATTTTTAATCATGGAATATGACAGGTCGTCCATACCTGGTGCGGAATTATTTTTGTCTTTAAGGCTTATGTTAAGTTCTTCCATTGTGAATGATGGACTGATGTAATTTATTGTAAAGCTAAAGTCTGGAATGATATTAACTATTGTCATATTTTTCAAGAATTGTTGTCGTTTCAAGTCATCGATTTTTAATGCGTTGTATTTTTTCCTTTGGTGGGAGAATTTTTTAATTTTTTTCCATACATATGATAGGTTTGAATCTCTATTTAGAGTTGCACAAAATTCGATAAACTTATTTTTTTTCTTGACTTTTAAGGAAAGTTTTGCTTTTGCTATCTGTTGTTTTGCTATTATATAGTTGTCTATCGTTGGTGAACAATTAAAGTTGTTTATTGCTACTTTTCTTTCTCTTATAATATTTGTACATTCATCATCCCACCAGGGGTTACTTATCTTATTTTGTTTATTATGAGTCTTGTTTGGGATACTTGTTTCTGCTGCTATGTTAATTATGCTGTTTAGTTCTTCGAAAGTTTCTATCTTCTTGTTGGTGTTCATTTCTTTTGAGATCTTTTCCTGATATTCCTCCCAGTCAGCTTTGAGGAAGTTCCTTGATTGAAATGTGTGCTGTTTGTAGTTCTCTATGCTATGTTGACTACTTTTTTTATTAATGTTTAGCATCGTTGGAAAGTGGTTGCTGTTTCCACAATCAGGGATTACTTCCCAGCTAGAAGCAGCAGAAAGTTTGGAACCTACCATTGTGATGTCCACCGCACTGACATTGTTGTTCGGAGATTGTAATAAGGTGCCTGTTCCATCATTCATTAATATTATATCATTATTTAAAAGATAGTTGCTAATAGCTCTGCCTCCTGCATTAGTATTTACTTTGTCCCATAATGGATGGTGTGAATTTAGATCACCCATGAGAATTGTGGTATTAGTTGGTAGATTGTTATAAATTTGGTCTAGGACTTCAGTTGTAATTTTACCGGTTGGACTTGCATATATGTTTATCAGATGTATATTTGTGATCTTAATAATAGTGTATTGGATGTATTCATTGTTAAAGTCTTTGATATGCGTGAATAGGATATTATTTTTTATGCATGTTGCAATTCCTCCATATCCGTCTTCTCGATCTTGTCTTAAGATGTAATAGTTATTTAGGTGCAACTGATACCTATTTTTTAGCCATGTTTCGTTTAAAAAGATAATGTCTGGATCATATTTCCTTATTAGTGATATTAGATTTGATCTGTTAGAATTCACACTTCGAATATTCCACTGAAGTATTTTTAGTTTGTTTTTTGTATCACTCATGTTTGTTTTATATGATATAACTTTGGATATGTAAATTGTTGATCCATTTTTTGGTATACTATATTTTAAAGAGAAAAAAAAACCTGTTTGGAAGAGAAGATAGCAGAGTAAATTCGTAGTGAAGTATAATGGTGTATAGTTGTTAAAACTTAATTGTTTTGTGGATTATCTAAATCCATGTAGGAATCTGTGTATAGGTTAGAGTTTATAAAATTTTTTATATAATTTTGGTTTTGGTTTGATAAGGTTTTGAAGTGATCAAAGAAAATTTTTACAAATTGTGATTCATCTTTAATAGGTGAATCGTTGTCTGTTGAGGATTGCTTAAAGGCACTAGTAGGCAAATCGAAATGTGTTTCTTGTGATTTGGAAGTTGAAGGTAGCTGATTTATTGGAGAATTCTTTTGTGAACCCCTTTCTGGTCTGGAGTTGGGTGATAGAAGGCAAGCATTGTGTTCTTCTATGTTGTATCTTTGTTGGGTAGGTCTTTTTTTTGCATTCTGTGATTCCAATGTTTGTTGGTAGGATCTCTTTGTTCTTAAGTTAAAGTCTGTGTTTCTTCTTTGTGACGGGGTAATAGTATCTCTTTTATTTTGTTGGTTGTAGCTAGTATTTGGTAGTTCTGGGAAGTTTTGTGGGTTGTAATTTATCTCGTTATGATAGATAGTTTTGTTATTTCTGCTTGTTGTATATGATTTTTTACAACTTTTTTCCGCATCATAATATGTTAAATTATAATAAGCCATTATTGTTTTTATTTCGATTTGCCTCTTGTGCTCTGGGCAGGATTTATCTATGGATTTGTGATTTTGTTCACAGTGGTAGCATTTTGCTACACAGTTCTCAGTAGTTTCACTGTGTTCCTTGCTCCCACAAGTAAAGCATTTGGCTTTTGACTTACAGTTTTTCTTAGTATGTCCATATAAAAAACAAGAATAGCATTGGGATACTGGTGGGATATATATCGTTACTGGATAGGCCAGTTTAAATATCTCTATATATCTGGGTAGACGTGTGCCTTTAAAGGTGAAACAGATTGTTCTTGTAGGGTGGTATTCCGGTTTATTCGTTTCTGTGTTAAATATTTTCCTATTTAGCCTGTTTGCACCTATTATACGTACAGATGCTTCGCAGAAAGCAGAGAATTCTGTAATATCAACATCTTCATCAATGCCCCTTACTATACCTTTGCAGGTAACAAAATTTGTAGGTATAAATAGATTATATCCTTTTTCTGTTAGACTTTTATTGCTTATAAATTCATTTGCAGCTTGGTAGTTGTTGAATTCTATAGCCAGTCTGTTGGTACCCTTGTTGTCAATTTTTTTACATCTTTCAACTGTAGGTTAAAGATTTCCCTTGCTATTTTTAAGTTGTTAAGTCTACCTATGTTGTTATTTGTTTTAGTATTCGATTCAATATATGTAACATATGGTGGTAGATCGTTTTGTTCATATAGAAATACTGGTTTCGGTATCTGTTCTTTTTCGATGGCTTTCGTTTCAGTGCCTGCGACACCTATAATATCTGCTATATTCTGGGGGGACAAGGATCCCCCCCGGGGTCTTCCATGACCGCAAGGACCAGGCCAATCTATTTAATGATCAGTTTTTAATATCCTAAGCTTATAACTAACCTTACTAATGTTAAGAAAATAATATAATGAAAACAAAAAGTTGTAAACAGCTATTAATATTTGGCTTACCCTTGGTGTGTTTGTTTGTTAACTCTTCACCGGATGGGATCTGCGCAGGAAGTGAGGTTATAAATTTAAGAATACAGAACTCTCTTTTAAAACCTAAGTGGCATTAGACTAATTTTAAAATTCCCGCTAAAAGGAAAAAGGTAAATCTGGCAACAGTGCCGTCGTTTGCTGGACATTTAATCTCTCCCAAATTAGGCATTCCAAATCACGTGATATAATATGGCTGCTGGATGGCGAAACTGTCATCCATAGGCGTATCCAATGTTTAAACCACTTCATATTTAATTTGCTATCACAATTTCACAAAGTTCGCTACACAATTAACAAAAAAACAAAACCAAACAGGATATTCTTTACAAATTTGTCAATATTCAATGTAAACATTACATACATCATGACCACCCCCCTTAACTGTGTCTATGGCCATGTCAGTTTAGCCATCCACCGACCACCACTGACAGTTCATTGGAATCCCTAATTGTTGTTACCATTAGCAGTGTTGCCTGAGTTTCAATATTTATTTAAATCAACGAACTTGCTTGAAATATTACATATAAATGTAAATATTTACAAGTTTATCTCGATGGCTTCGATTAATGTTTTTTCCATATTAGATATAAGTTCACCATTTATTAACATTTTAACAATAAGCTTACAAATTAACTATCGAATATATAATATATGTATTTATTAAACCGATTAAAGGCAAATATGCACCTAGGTATATTTTTTTATTTTTAAAAATAAAATGCAAATATTGAGCATAGTTATTTATTAATATTATCTTGCCCAAGCATACTTTCGATCTAAGTATACCTTCCCAGAATGAAGACATTTACTTAAAATTAACGATACAAATAACATACACTGGACAAAGGACAAACAGATTAAAATATTTGAACGAGATAACATTGTTCAGAGTTTGGTGGTAAAAATATACGGTGATGAGTACATTAATAACTGGCAAAATAACGGAAAACATATTACGTTGTGAAATAAATAGATATGAAACCAGTAGAGGTGGGAAATTATATATAAAAACCTAGAAATTTACCTTATATTGATAGTTTGGCCACGTATCGGAGTCAAATTATGACAGGAGAATTTATAAAATTTTCCTGCCACAGTTTGATTCCTATACGTCGCCAAACTCATCCGATACGTATTAAGGTGAGAAACTATGAATATAATGTAAATTTATAGATGTCTATTGATAATTTCCCACCTCTACTAGTTTCATCTCTTTTACCTCTCAACGTATTATTTTTTCCGTCTTTTGCGTTATTTTGCCTGTTCTTAGTGCACTCATCATACTGTGTACCTATTCAGCAAGAATGTTCTTATTATAGAAACTAGCTTCAACTCAATTCAATTATCAAACCTTGCTTACGCATGATAACGCACAAGATTGAAAACATAACACGTTGTGAAATAAAAAGAGTTGAAACTAGCAGAGGTGTAAAACTATCGATAGGAACCTATAAATTTACATTACATTACATACTTCACCATCTTTAGACAATTTTAGTATGAAAGGAGTATGACAAGTGCCACTGTTACACAATTTTATAAAATTCTCCTGTCACAGACGTCTAAAGGTGAGAAACTATGTAATATAAATTTAAGTATAGCTTCCTATTGATAATTTTACATCTCTACTAGTGTCATCTCTTTTTATTTCACAACGTGTTATCTTTTCTCTCTTTAACGTTATTTTGCCCGTTATTATCGCGCTCATCACTGAATATTTTATAAATTCTTGGCTTGTGGCAGGTGTCGTCCATTGACGACTCTCCGGAATTGACCTAGCAGCTTGGTCTTCTGCTTCTGGCCAAAGTCTTTTTAGGCGTCTGTCAATCATTGGAGGGTTTTGAATTTTAAACTTTATCGCAGAGTAAATGTTGAAAAACACTTTTTATTATACCTAATAATAAATAAACAATATTTTAAACTTATTTTTATTTATAAACATATTTTCCGTATATTCATTTTCGATATTGTCAAAAATAGCGAGATATTCTTGAACAAGAGCACATTATTTAGGCATTTGATATCTGATGAGATTCAATGTATAGAGTAGGTATAGAGATCTTCTTCCTTACGTGCGGTTTCATAATCAGTTAAAGTGGACTTTAAATTTTAAGTTGGTAACCTTATCATATGGGGCTTTTCATTCACAGTCATTTGTTTCGAGCTTCTGTCTTATGTTGTATAATCCGTGTATATTAATATTGTACACAGATTATACAACATCTGACAGAAGCTCGAAACAAATGCCAATCGATGAAAAGCCCTATGGGTAAATGTCAATTTTAAAGTGTTAAAGTTAACATCAACTAAAGTTCACTTTAACGTTGACATTTACCCATATGAATTATTGCATTGATAAAGGTAATATGAATAGTCTCCCGTTTTATACCGCTCACGTGGCTTTGGGAGTATAGCAGGGTAGTCTGCTATATCTAGGGCCTACGGTATACAAGGAAGGTAACACCTTCAACAGCGTGCCACGCTTCAACCGCCTATTATTACCCCTGGTTTTACCCAAGGTACTCATTTTATTCAGGCTGAGTCGACCTGGGGCCTATAAAATTTTTAAAAATGTCTAGTTGTTCTTGCCGGCGGTAGGATTTAAACTCCGGACCACCGGCACGCGAGCCAAGCACACTATCGCTTAGCTACGCCGGCCCCGGCGTAGCCTTAGCCATTTATTTATTAGCCTTATTTAGCCTTAGCCTTTATTTATAGTATCATGGCCTTAGCTATTGATAAAGGTACCAACTTAAAATTTAAAGTTCACTTTATCTGATTATAAAACCGAGCGTTAAGTCGTGTTCTCACTATTAAATAATTTGATTAAACAGTTTGAGCAAACTCCGGAAGTACGTCAAAGTGGCGTCACAATTGCAGTTTGTTGAAATTTTAAAATCTGTGTTCTCACTATCAGTCTATGGTTTGTTTTTTAACTAAGAGGAGTGATTAAAATTTTCCGCGCTGTATTGCTTGTCTGTAATTGGTCCAACCGCAGGCAAGTTTACTCCACGATTATAAAATTTTGACACTAATGACATTTATCAAATTTTGACACTAGTAACATTTCATAGGTTAATTAAGTTATATCGGCGATTTTTGTGTTTTCTGTGTTATTCCTTTAATTTTTAGATTGTTGGTCTGCTTTTATATAAAAAGCAGTTGTTTTTGGAACTCTTTAGCGATGTATTAATTTTATATAATATTTATGGATTACCGTTGAGGGCCGACTAGATCAACCAAAAAAGAAGATGTATTTGGTTATATTCTAGTGACTTTCTTGAGTGTGAATCTGTCTTTTTAGTTTACTCCTCCTGGTTAAAAAATAAACTATAGTTTGATCAAATTTTTTGTGTTGAGTTGTCTAACTTGTTTGTACTTTACTTAAAATTAAAATTTTTCATTATTATCCTTATTATCCACAATGAAAACTCAGAATGTGACGTCACTAACTTTCAGTTTGCTCAAACCAGTTTGATCAAATGGACCGTGATAGTCGTGACGTCAAATCAATGTTGGCTACTCTGAAAAGTTTCCAAACAAAGCAAAAATTCACACGTGGTGTTTGTTTTGGTTTTTATAATTGGAATATATTGCTTATTGTAAGATGTTTAATTTTTACAAAATGGTAATGTGTTGGGTACCCGTGATTGTAATCAATGCTCATAGTATATTTCCCACCATATTTCCATATAGGACTGGTTAAGAACCTGAAGAGCAGTAAGTACTATGTAGTGTGTAAATCCTTGATTTTGTGTAAGGACATTTATAAAATTAAAAGCAATATGATTGATATGACTAACACGGATTGTGTCCTTAGAAAAAATGTGCAGATTATTGTTAAAATAAAATAAAATTAAAATGGATTACACAAATCACGTGTATAAACAATTCACAGACCTTTGTCAAACCTTTGCTTTGTTTGGAAACTTTTTGGACCTTTTGACGTCACACTATCACGGTTCATTATTTGATAGTGAGAACCAGAGATATGTCAACAATAGATGTGGCTAGGGATATGCTACTCAATGCATCGGCCTCCTATACTGTGGCATCGGGGGATAACCAAAGATATTATACACATAGATTTGGCCAACTCCGAAAAATAGCGTAACGCGGAGCAGTTCGGGTCGGTGGTCTATCTATCTCTATCTACTGGCACTTAGCTTTCTCTCTCTAGCATATGATGGCTGCCGCCTCTGTGTAAAGGCCGCGTCTAAAGGCCCCGTCTCACCATCAAATAATTGACAGTTATTTGATCAAACTTGACAGTTAGTGACACAAAGTGACAGTTAGTATGTATAGTTTGTGTCACTAGTCAAGTTTGACTGTCAAGTTTGATCAAATAACTGTCAATTATTTGATGGTGAGACGGGGCCTTCACCATCAAATAATTTGATCAAACAGTTTGAGCAAACTCCGGAAGTACGTCAAAGTGACGTCACAATTGCAGTTTTTTTGAAATTCTAAAAATCTGTGCTCTCACTATCAGTCTAGTTTGATCAAATTTTGTGTATTGAGTTGTCTAACTTGTTTGTACTTTATTTAAAATTAAAATTTTTCATTATTATCCACAATGAACAATCAGGATGTGACGTCACTAATTGTCACTTTCAGTTTGCTCAAACCAGTTTGATCAAATTATTTGATGGTGGGACGCGGCCTTCACTGTCGTTCCATTACTCCCACCTCTTGGTAGATACGCTCACACTCGCACGACAGACAAAGATAGCTAGACCACCGTACTTGATATTGACGTTACACCCCGATGCATTATTTAGCATATCCCTAGCCAGATCTATTCTTGACATATCTCTGGGTGTAACGCCAATATTAACCCGGGAGTAGTCGCGCTCACTTCTGTAACGTGAATAGTCGCGTGTTAGATTATAACTCAAAATTGGAATTTAAATAGGGATTTACAACAAATTTTTATTTTATAGTATTTTTATTTACTTGTTATGTTAGAAATATTATTTCTAACAATTATTAAAGCTAATTGGCTGTCCCCATAGCCATAAATTCCACAAAAAGAAGAAGAAGAAGAAGAAATAAATAAATAAAAAAAAATCCTACGTATTACTACACCCTTCCTCGAGGCACTTACGAAATTTTTTCAAAATTTCAAAATTTTTTATCAAGTTATCGCGAAAAAGGATAAAATGTGAGATTCTATCTAACGGCGTTACTACTCGCGGGTTAAGTACAGTGGTCTAGCTATCTTTGTCTGTCGTGCGAGTGTGAGCGTATCTACCAAGAGGTGGGAGTAATGGAACGACAGTGACACACAAGGTTAATAGATTATTGCATACTATCTATGAACCTTGAGTGACACAGAGGCGGCAGCCATCATTTGCTAGAGAGAGAAAGCTAAGCGCCGGTAAAGAGAGATAGATAGACCACCGACCCGAACTGCTCCGCGTTACGCTATTTTTCGGACCTGGCCTAATCTATTGTGTTATTATACCTATGGTGAGAACACGACTTCTAAAAATATTTCAAAATCAAAATTAGCGAAATCAATCCAGTCTTTCTTATAGTTATAAAATAAAAAAGTACGAGTCAGAAAACGTTGGAGGTTGTCAAATAAAATTAGAGGATGCCAGAAAAAATTGAGTACAGCGACTGTACAGAGCAATTGATTGTATCCCCCGTCGCATGGCGAAGTAAAAAATCACCAGTTTTATATAATATTATCATTACTTAAAAAAGAAATTCCTTTTTAAAAAATGATAGTATAATTATTATAATATAATATAATATAATATAATATAATATAATAATTATACTAATATTATTATTAGGTAGGTATAAAAAACTTTAAGAGAAAAAGTAACTTTTAGACCTGACAACAATGCATATAACAAAGGCATTTATGTTTTAAGATGCTCAGTTGCCAATAGTGTGATCTGACTTAATCTCCTTGGAATAAAATAGTCCTAATATCCATAACAAAGAAATCTATTACAATTCTTATTATCACGAATAATATTTACATTCTCTAGATAGCAACAAATTTAACTATAACCGCTTCGTTTGATTATAATGTAAAAATGAATTCTTAGTTTTCTGGGTCAGAACTTATAATTTATTACTTATTCAAAATCGCGCAACACTGTAAGAAAACGGATCGTTCGAAGAGTAAAAAGCTTGCAAGAATTTTGTTACTCGATTCTAGATCCTGACCCGAATATTAGCGGCGTGTAATTTGTGTTGCCTATAGGTTTGTTCCAACATGAACTTTTGGACGGTCTAGAAACCGTCACGAAACTACTTGTACCATTTGTTGTGCGCATGTTCGTAATTGTATCGCCCAGTTATCGTCCCATGACGGTAATTTGGAAACCGATGTTGGAAGGGTTACCTGATTGATAACTGATTTATCTATCAATATGTTTATTGTTGTTGGTATATCCAATGATAAAAACCAAAGACGTATGTCGTAGATATATTAATATTATGTGACACATAACAGAAGCTCGAAACAAATGACAATCAATTGAAAACCCCTATTGCCCGATTACTGAAATAATCTTCACGAAACCGTCACTAAAAGATCACAATTCTTGTTGGAATAGTGGGAAGGACGATCCGATGACGATCATATTTTTGTTGGAACGGATTTTGTTTACTGCGCAGGAGCAAACCTTATATAAACTTGAATCGCGAAACGGGCCTGTTTATCGGTGGCAATTATATAGTTCACTTTTTCAGCAATAAAACTACACTAGCATTTGTTTCAAGCTCTATTTTATTCTTCCAAGAAATAAAGTCATCATGGTTGGAAAACTCTATTGTATCGTATTGCATAGGAATGCTATGAGAAGTTTCATAGTGTTTAATAAAGTCCTTTTTAAAAGTTGCATGATAATTACACAGAGAACATTTATGATGAAATGTTTTAGTTTCTGCAGAAACTGATACATTTGTGTGCACTTTTTTGACATGAAAGTTTAAACTTGACTTATATCTAAATTGTTTATCACAATGTGTGTACTTATAGACGTTGCCTTTAAGCACTTTTAAAGGGGCAATTGCATCCAATTTGTCGGGATGCGAACTTTTTACATGTCTTTTTAAATCATGTTTACGTTTATACACTTTTTCGCATTTCACGCACTTATTAATTCTTTCCACACCTAACATTTTCGATGTCAAGAAAATGAAATACATACTCAAAAGCAAACACAAACACAGAACTGTAAACAGTAGAAATGATTGAATCGGAAAATTGATCTAACAGCTTCACTGTTCAATTGGTAATTATACAAAGAGTCTACATTCTACCACATCCAATAATATTTTAATATTAAATATCACGTAACCGCAGTAAACATCGGTTTTTATTATCACTAACTAGTCTTTTCAGCGTTTTAAATAACTCAAATTTCGTCGATGTTTATATAGGCAACCCAAATTACACGCCGCTACGCCTCGAGTCAAGATTTAGACAGAATAATTTTACTCGGATCGAAGAGTGACTGTCCTTGAAAATTTTTCAAATAAAGAACAGAGCTCCTGTTAGATATAAAATTTTTAATGGACTGCGCGTGCTTGCTAAGGTTATTGCAACTTTAATAATTATTTTCAGTGCAAAAAAAAGCCTGAACAATGTTCAATATAGGTGATCATTGGTCAGCGCTTTATTTCCTATCGAATACAGTCATTCGTTTAAAAGATTTCGATCAATGAGGTGCCAACATCTTTTTTTTTCGTCCTTGAATTTTCAACCCTTAATAAAAAATAAACTACAGGTGATCAAAATCTGAAACCTAGTGATCATTGCTGTACAAACCGTGAGCAAAAGAATGGTATAATTATTTTTACGAAATTCGATCAATGAGGTGCTAACATCTCATAACCTGTAATTAATCGTACCTCGTTTTCTGAGATGTCGCCATGCACCTGCAGCGGGACTCTGTGCATTATCGCTTCAAGCGATGTGATCGCATTTATGCAAATTTTCAGAGTATAGACGTAAGTAGAAGAGATGTTCCCAAATTCCCAACAGAGTACTAAAATCTACAGGGACGTTTGCGCTGATTGGTCGTTATCGTCATCTGGTTTTGACATAGACATATAGGGGAGAGTGGGGCACATTTGGCCTGGGCAGATTCAGCCATTGCAAATAAAATTTTAAATACAGTATGTCCCTGTAAGTTGTATCCATATGGAAAACTTTTTTATTATTAATTTTACGAAGAAAAGTCATTCTTCACAAAAAGCTCTGCATAGTCCAAAACCTAAGATTCAACCATCAGATATAAAATTTTATAAATATTATACGAGGTATGTCAAAAAGTTTGAATTTCACTCAAGAGTAAAGTAGCTTTATTTTTCACAATATTGAAAATTGCTATTATGAAAAGTTGTTTGGAATTAAAAACTATATTCTAATATACAATTACATCCTTCTAATTGAAATTTTTTTTTTAAATTATGGATAACTAACATTATTTTCAGTTATTTCAATTCTTATAACTCAGTTATTATTAATTTTACGAAAAAAAGTGATTCTTAATAAAAAGTTCTGCATGGTCTGAAACTGTTTAAACTACTTTATTTAATGGGTTATAAGTTAAACAATCATAGTACTGAGTAAACTTATATATTTTTATAAAACTTACTAAACATCTTACATACAATAAATCATACAAGTGACAACCATGTTGACTGGCTTGAAGTTAGCCATGTCATGTCTAGCACGCAGCCCCTTGCTACGCTGTTACACAGCTATATATATTAAACACCTTCCCCCTAAGATCGATATCTATAAGGGGTCTTTATATTACGACCAACTCTCGTCTTATAACTGTTAGAAGTCTCAATATTTGGGTTGACTTTATGACTCAATGTAGGTACTGATTTTACATTTGGGCTTGGGCAACTAATGGTTTTATTAACACTATCATTTACGTTAATGTGAGTGGTATCTTTATGAACACTTTGTGACTGAATATCAGGGTACAACTCGGGTTCTAAAATGAGTTCTTTTTCAAGTGTTGTGGTGTATGAATGTTTCATTTGGTGTGAATTCCGTCTAATAATTTTATTGTTATCTTCTTTTTTCACCCAATATGATCTAGGTTCATTGGCCTTTTCTAACACAATTGCTTTACGCCAATAATTATCTTTTGAACTTCTTATTACTACCCTATCTCCCTTTCTAAACTCTACTGGTTTTCTTCGTGCTGTCTTATCATAACGTACTTGTAACTTCTCTTTTTCTTTGCATAAATTCTTATATACTTGTTTCTGGATTGTAGGTTCTAATTTATTAGCTGTAGTTGGTAATTGTCCTCTCAGGATCCTGCTCTGTAAAATTTGAGCTGGAGATGCATCAAGATTTATTATGCAGGTATTATTATATTCCATCACCAAATCTCTAAAATCAACATTTTCCTCATTACTCTTTCTTAAAATTTGTTTGCTTATATTGACTGCTTTTTCTGCAAGTCCATTACTCTGGTGGTAATGTGGAGTGCATGTCATAATTGTAATGTCTTTTTCTCTATAATAATTTTTACATTTTACCGAAGTAAATGGTAGATTATCTGCAATTAAAATTTCTGGATATCCAAATCTACTAAAAGTATCTTGAAATGAGTTGATTACTGAACTGGAGGTTTTATCTTTTAATATTGAAATGTCCAACCAATGCGAAAAATAGTCTACAATTACTAAATATGCTTTTGAACCATACTCTAAAATGTCTGTACCAACTTTATTGAATCTTAGTCTGGGAATGTCATGAGGCATCATTGGTTCTTTAAAATTATTTGGTCTGTATTTCTCACATATCCTGCATTTTTTTATATAGTTTGTCACATCATCATTAAGTCCTGGCCAATAATATATACTCCTGGCTTTGTTTATAGTTTTACTGACTCCTATATGGCCTTTGTGAAGCAATTTTATCATGTCAAGCCTAAGTTTTTTCGGAATAATTATTTTGTCATCAATAAATGCGATGCCAGCTTCAAAATACAGTGAATCTCTTATACCATAGTACTTTTTACACACTTGAGGAACATTTTTTTCTTTTGGCCACCCATTATAATAAAAATCAAAAATTACTGCTAATGCCTCATCCTGGCTAGTAGCTAGTCTTAACTCAGATTGCTTTTCCTGGCTCATAGGTAAATGTTTACTCACTGAGTGGACCATTTCAAACATTTCTGGGTCATGTGTCTCTATATTTAAACTGGACCTAGATAGCATATCAGCAAAATGTATGTCTTTCCCAGGAACAAAATATACATTTAATCTGTACTTGAGAAGTTTAAGCCTTAAACGTTGGAGTCTAACTGATCCAATTTTGGAAATTGGCTTCTTCATAATGGAGATTATAGGTTTGTGATCTGATTGAACGTCAACATCAAAATTATAAATAAAATTGTGAAATTTTTGAGTAGCATAATAAATTGCCAATAGTTCCTTCTCAGTCTGACTATAATTTATTTCACTATCATTCATATTTCGTGATGCACAAGCTACTAATTTTAAAATAGAATCATATTTCTGGAACATACAAACACCTAAACCATTTTTAGATGCATCACATTGTAAAATAATTTTTTGATTAGGATCATAAGGGACTAACGCTGGTGATTTACAAATTATGTTCTTTAAATTATCAAAACATTTTTGATGTGACGGGAGCCACACCCATTCTACATTATTTTTAAGTAATTGACAAAGAGGTTGAATATGTTCAGCCATGTTCGGAATGTACCGTCTAACGTAATTAAATGCGCCCAAAATTCTTTGTAATTCTACTTTACTATTTGGTTTTTCAAGTTTACAAAGTGATTCCACTCTGTCAGGATCTATTTGCATCCCTTTATGTGAAAAAACTTGACCCATAAATCTGACCTCTTCTTGACAATATTGAAATTTGTCCCCATTAAACTTTGCTCCTACTTCTTTAGCCCTTTCTAACACTTTTTTAACAGTTGTATCATGTTCTTCTTTTGTTGTTCCCATAACAATCATATCATCATGACAAATCAATAAATTCTCTATACCTTTAAATTTATCTTCTACTACTTCTTGAAACAGATCTTGGGAATTTGATAATCCATATGGCAATACTTTATATCTGAAAATTCCATAAGAAGTTGCAAAACAGCATTTCCATGATGATGTCTCGTCAAGTTCTAAATGATGATACCCTTCAGAGAGATCGAATACAGAAAATATCTTTTTACCTATCATTTGTGCACAAACATCTTCCAATTTATGTACTACTCTTGGTTTGCGGACTATTTGTTTGTTTAGATCTAATGGGTCTAAGCATAAACGTAACTTACCATTTTGCTTTTCCACAATAACAATGCGGTTTATGCTTGCCCTGGGGTCAATTTCGTTAACTTTGACAATTGCCCCTCTTTTTGTCAACCTATCTAATTCATTTTTTAAATTATCTCTAATTGCGACAGGTACATTTACAGGTGGGTAACTTACTGGCTCAAAATTGTCTACTGTAGTGATCCTATGTTTACCACAAAATTTACCATGACCTCTAAAAACTTCAGGGTTAAGGTTTATAAATTTATCCCTTTCTGCTAATTCTAAAGTACCACAACTCTCAATATTGTTGATTCGTTTAACTAACCCCAAATCAATACATAATTTACCACTTAAAAGAACTCGAGTTGCCCCATTAATAATTGTAAAATCCTCGTAAACATACTTATTTTTATGTTTACAAAATAAATTTACGACACCCATTGTTTTAGCCTGAGTACCCTCAAACCCTTTCAGTACATAATGATTATCCCTAATTTTAAATTGTTTATCAATTTTCTTAAAAATTTTTAATGGAATTATACTTACATCTGCACCTGTGTCAAGTTTTACTTTAATTCTCTTGTTTTCAATTTCTATAATTTCATCCCAAATATTTTGACTACTTACATTTTGGTATACTTTATTGACATTTCCTACAAAACTATCAGCTGATCCATCACTGCTATCTTCATTTATGACATCAATATTCTTCACTCTACACGACTTTGCAAAATGGTTTAAAAGCCCACATTTCTTACATTTCTTTCCATACGCTGGACATTCTCTGGCCCCATGAGTTGATTGACATCTTTTACACTTGAATTTTTCATTGGTATTCGCTTTACTTCTAGAGTTATTATAATTTCTATGGCCCTGGTACCTATCTTTACGAACTTCTCCTATGTCTACATCTTTTCTTTCGGTATGAAATTTCAAATTTTGGTTCTTACTTTGTTCACTAGTTCTACAAAATTCGATGGCTTTTTGTAGGGTAAGTTTGTCCACTCTCAATAGAGCTTCTCTAGTGACTGGATCTCTGATGCCCATTAATATTTTGTCTCTCAGAGCTTTATCTTCGGCTGTTTGTTCTGGATCAATTTCATTATAATTACATGTTCGAATCAAATGTCTACAACTAGTAAGAAACTGCTCAAACGACTCTCCTTCTTTCTGGACCCTCATGATAAAATTGTATCTTTCAAATGATTCATTCATCCTTGGATTAACATACTTATCGATTAGTGATATCATCAAGTCATACTTGTTATTTTCGGCTTCTGGGATCTCGAATGTGGACATAATTTTGGCAGACTCAGCCCCAATTATATTTCTTAAAATTGACATTTTCATTTTATCTGCTGACTGGTCTTGTCCCGTTGCTAGTAAATAATCTTCGAAACTAGTCTTCCAGAACTTCCATTCGCTTGCAGCATTTTGATCCTGCAGGTCAAAATCTGGTGGTAATTTTACATTTATTCCCATCACTGCCATTGTAGGTTATGTATGGTACCTCGTGTACAAGTTGCTATAAATTTAGCTTTTCGACTGTAAACTGTAACCCAACTAGCTGTTTGACTGCGCCATGTTTAAACTACTTTATTTAATGGGTTATAAGTTAAACAATCATAGTACTGAGTAAACTTATATATTTTTATAAAACTTACTAAACATCTTACATACAATAAATCATACAAGTGACAACCATGTTGACTGGCTTGAAGTTAGCCATGTCATGTCTAGCACGCAGCCCCTTGCTACGCTGTTACACAGCTATATATATTAAACAGAAACCTAAAATACAATCATCTTATGTCCAATTTTATTAATTTTATACAAGGTATGTCAAAAAATATGAATTTGGCTCAAGAGTAAAATACCTTTATTTTTCACAATATCGAAAATTGTTATTATGAAAAGTTATTAAGAATTAAAAATCATGTTTTAGTATGTAATTACATGCTTCTTATTGACATATTTTGAACTATAAAGGTACTTAACTTTTGATCCAAATTTATCTTTTTTTAACACACCTCGTATAAAATTGACATAAGATGGTTGTATTTTAGGTTTTAGAGTATTTTAGACCATGCAGAACTTTTTATTACGAATCACTTTTTTCGTAAAATTAATAATAAAAGAGTTATTAGAATTAAAATTACTGAAAATAATGTTAGTTACCCACAATTTTTCAAAAAAAATTTTTTTTTTTTCAATTAGATGGATGTACTTGCATATTAGAATATAATTTTTAATTCCAAATAACTTTTCATAATAGCAGTTTTCAATATTGTGAAAAATAAAGCTACTTTTACGCTTGAGTGAAATTCAAACTTTTTGACATACCTCGTATAATATTCATAAAATTTGATATCCGATGGTTGAATCTTAGGTTTTGAACCATGCAGAACTTTTTATGAAGAATAACTTTTTTTCGTAAAATTAATAATAAAAAAGTTTTCCATATGGATACAACTTACAGGGACATACTGTATATAAGCAGAATTTCGCGCCGATTTTTCGCTAGAAATGTGGCAATAATCTATCTTCACTTTAGTTGTTGGTATTTCTGGAATAAACCGCGTTCAAATATTTGTTTTTTTAAGTGTGTTTTTTCAAACTACAGGTAAGTTTAAAAAAAATTTTTTAATGTAATAGATAGTTGCTGTCCACGTATTTTTGTAAAAATTTGCTCATAATAAGTTAAGAATCTCTAGTTTCAGAATAGGGAGTTTTTGTTGCTACGTAACGTACGCATCTCCGTATACGTAAAGCAACTAACGTGTCGTAGAGGATGAATGTTAAGGCTATGGGTACATAATTCGCAAATATTTTACGTGTATCCCTACTTTTTCTGTCTTTACACGGCAAATTACGTGTAGTAAAATTCACACTGGTGTGGATATGTAAACATTACTAGAATGTCATTCTACTTGAAAATGTCATAATTAATTTAAAGAGATGTCTTTTGAATGTTCTTGGATAACTGTTATTTTTATAATTGCAAATTATTAATTCAGTTAATAAATGTGATAATTTTTTCACTAACTATGTTTTCAGTGATTGTAATAATTTATTTGTACAACAAAAACTAATAATCAATCGAGAAAAGAGGAAAAGTGTTAAAGTGATTTTTTAATAATATGTTGTTATTTTGGAACGCTTACAATTTTGAACATCTCTAACAACAAAATACTTGGATCACAGGATATATCTGATGTATTCTCTGCTTGGATCTTTCACAAATAATACACAATAAATAACTTTTTATTAAGTTCACGTCTTAAATCAATTATTTATCAAATACACTATATATCAATAATATTTAATCAATTTCTCAAAATATTCCCGATGCAATGTCAAATATTTAAAATTGTCACTGATTGTCAGTGTCTGACTGACAATATGTGAAGAGTAGGTCCTAAAACCAAAAAAAGTTAAGTAAAGTTTTCCATTTTAGTGGGCGCTTGCCATTTTTTAATTTAATTTTCCATTTCCAACAATCGTTTTTTCCGATTATAACGCCATCTGTCCATAATTCGAAAAAATGTTTCGAATAAAAGTTACTTATTTTTACGTAAGGAATCCAAATCTGCAATAAAAAATGAAGGCTCCTATTTAAGATTTTAAAGTAACCCCCCACCCCACATCCATGGGGCTTCGTGTTTGGTACCATTCGATAGATTTTTCAAAAATATTGAATAAGTGTATTTTACAGTTTTTCGATCTGATGTTCATTTCGCGAAATATCGCGGGATTCGTATTTAAAATATTAAATTTACCCCCCACCCCTCTCCGTGGGAAGTCGTGTTTGGTATCATTCGATAGATTTTTCAAAAATATTGGGCACCTATTTTTTAGTTTTTCGATCTGTCATTCATTTCGCGAAATATTCGCTTTTTTCTTGTGAAATTTTGGGACTCGCCCATTTCCTTACGTCAGGCTCAAATCGTCAGATTTTTGAACTATACACTCTTTTGCATGTACTTAACTTACCTTATCTTAATCTGACAATTTCAAGTTTTTTTAAGGATAGATTTTTTTTTCGGGCCCCCCTTAACGAACTCCCCTGTGTTAAGAGCCAATATATGGTAGAGGTACATCTGCAGGGTACCAGGTTTCCCCCATATGCTAATCTGACGCGCTCGAGTAACTGCAAAAATCCCCGCTTGGGCTCCCCTACCATAATCTTTCATTCTGCGTTTAAATTTTTCCAAAAGACTTATTAGTTTTCTCAGGATTTGAAAAAAATGAATCCCCATTTGAATAGCATTGCAGCCGAAAATACGTTCCGATCCTCTTAAAATAGGTAGTTTTTGTAACTGCCTTAACGTAACGTAAAGCAAATCGTAAGTCATTTTTAAATTCCGTTGACGTTTAAAAAAATAAAACAATGTTCACACAATATACAATTAATATACAAATGTAAAAAAAGATAAATGAATGATGAAATTGTATGGTTTTAATTGCTTCTATTTAAATATAAAAATATTATTTTTCCTTAGGTTAAAATTGTTTTATTTTTGTTTATACCTACTTTTTAGTTGTAAATTATTGTATACCTACATCAGAATTCCAGTAGGTATAATGTAAATAGTGTGGTAATATTTATTTGAAAATTTTACTGAAACTAGGTCATTTGTTTATCTAGTTATTAATTGTGGTGATCACTGTATTTCTTAAATTAATACAAGATTTGTTTGTTTTGCTTTATTAATAGACAACTTAAAAACAATAAAATTTTAAATCTATTATGAAGCTCCAATTTCCAATTACAAACACAGAATAATTTTACTCAAATAGACTAAACCAATAACCAATATAACCTTAAAATGTTTATAAACAGGTAGTACGCTGATAAAATGTTCATTTGGTAGGTAATCGGGCAAGATCCTCGTGTGCATTCGGTGACTTTCGGCTCGATAGGGATGCGTATGAACCTAACGTACCAGCCCGTAACCTTAGGTAATACGTATCGCGATACAGGAGTTCAACCATTAATGCGCAAGCGTATATGTCAAAAAGATGCGTTACGTTTACGTATTTGTGTGCACAAAAACTCCCTAATAGGGAGTTTTTGTGCACACAAATACGTAAACGTAACCCATCTTTTTGACATATACGCTTGCGCATTAATGATTGAACTCCCGTATCTCGATGCGTATTACCTAAAGTAGCGCTCTGATACGTACGTGAGAACGCATCCCTATCGAGACGAAAGTCACCGAATGCACACGAGGATCTTGCCCGATTGGCGATTACCTACCAATGGCTACCAAATGAACATTTCATCAGCGTACTACCAGTACCCGTTTATAAATATTTAAGGTTATATTGGTTATTGGTTTAGTCTATTTGAGTAAAATTATTCTGTGTTTGTAATTGGAAATTGGAACTTCATAATAGATTTAAAATTTTATTGTTTTCAAGTTGTCTATTAATAAAGCAAAACAAACAAATCTTGTATTAATTTAAGAAATACAGTGATTACCACAATTAATAACTTGATAAATAAATGAGCTAATTTCTGTAAAATTTTCAAATAAATATGAACAAACTATTTACATTATACTGGAATTCTGATGTAGGTACAATAATTTACAACTAAAAAGTAAGTATAAACAAAAAATAAAAAAATTTTAACCTAAGGAAAAATAATATTTTTATATTTAAATAGAAGCAATAAAAACCATACAATTTCATCATTCATTTATCTTTTTTTACATTTGTATATTAATTGTATATTGTGTGAACATTGTTTTATTTTTTTAATGTCAACGGAATTTAAAAATTACTTTACGATTTGCTTTACGTTACGTTAAGGCAGTCACAAAAACTACCTATTTTAACGTTCATCCTCTACGACACGTTAGTGGCTTTACGTATACGGAGATGCGTACGTTACGTAGCAACAAAAACTCCCTATTAACTAAAGTTCACTTTAACGTTGACATTTACCCATATGAATTGCATTGACAAGGGCACCAACTTAAAACTTAAAGTCCACTTTAACTGATTATGAAACCGGGCGTAAGTTTCAGTATATATCGTTAAACCAATTATAATTTACTATTTTATTTGGCTATCAGCCACAATTTAAGTGTGGAATTAAATATATTTGGCGTTTTATCTTAACCCACATAACAATTTCATGTTCTCAGTACATTCATAGAACATACTTTTCAGAAAAAGTATATACTTAGAATATGCGTAATTACCATTGCGAATGTGCAGAGCATATACTGAGTATATACTACATTACAGTACTTAAACGTTCTATGTATATACTTAGAATGTACTACCGCACTTCTTTTCAGTATATACCAAGAACATACTTTTTAGAAGATTCTAAGGAGGTGCTATAAACCTTCTATTTATATACTTAGAATGTACTATCGCACATATTTTAGTATATGGGAAGAATATTCCAAGGAAGTGCTATATACCTTCTAGTTATATACTTAGAATGTACTATCGCACATATTTTTAGTATATGGGAAGAATATTCCAAGGAAGTGCTATATACCTTCAATGTATATACTTAGAATGTACTATCGCACATATTTTTAGTATATGGGAAGAATATTCCAAGGATGTGCTGTATTTCTCAGAAGTATGTAATCAACATCACCCAATCTCATCCTATAGGTTCTACCAAAGAATACTAACACACCAACAGGGTGTGTTAGTATTCTTTGGTTCTACTAATACATATATTATATTTACATATTCTAATTGCATATGAGAATGTAGTTATTACATTCTACAATATTACGTAAAAAGTAAGTATAAAATATATAAACTTTAGTTAGTTATATAGGTACCTATGTATAATAAATATTATATGGGTAAGTAGCCTATATATAAAATATAAGTAATATATTTAGTTATTATGTGCACATCAAAATAAAAATGCTGCTTATATAATTATATAATAGCCAAATATATTATAATATGTATGTAAATTACTAAAATTTATAGGTATCTATATACATTATACATACTTTTACTTACTAGGTATTTAGGAAATATTGAAGTACCAATATGAATTTATTATTTTCAAACTGCTTTTTATGTTCTTAAAAATGTTTTAGTCCTTGTAGCTAGAAATACTTGGTCCTACCTAACAGCGTAGACATAAATGCATAACTGTACTGGTACTGGAAACTATTTTCATATTTTGCTCTTTTGTTACCTACCCCCTTCCCTTGTGCAGGTATAAAATGCAATGCAAGGGTCAGAATGACAATGAATGGCCGTTTCCGGATTCCCGAAAATTATTTTACTTATGGTATAAACTCAAATCAAAATGGTATATTCATTTCAACTGAAAACGAAACGAGAATTTCTCATTTTTCTTCACAATAGAATTAAGTTTTAAACTTTTTACCATACAATTAAAACGGTTTAAAAAAAATGAATTAGATAGTTCAGTAGTACCTACCTACTAAAATACATAAATTTTATTAATTATTCTTAACGCGAAGTTGATAATCTATAGGCTCACATTATTCTTCTTCCTATAGGTACGTACGTACATACAGTATATTATTTTTTTAGATATTTTAAAAGTATATACAAGTAGGTATGTGTTAAGTATATACTTTTGCATATACTTACGCATATACTAAGAATATTCGATTAAGGTATATTCTAAGAATAAACTTTTACGAACATTCCGAGATACTACGTACCCGAATGTGCTCAGTATATTCGGTGCAAGAATATTCTTTGAGGCACATGCAAAGAACATGACATTTAGAATGTTTTTTATGGTACATGCTATGCTTGTACTACGCATATACTAAAAAGGATATACTTCGACGAATGTTGGTGGGATATGCTTAGAACATGATGCGAACATCATTGTTATGTGGGAAGTTGCCATAAGAAAATAGCTTCAGAACAATACAGTATAAAATTGTTTGAAATAAGTTACGTTTTTAAGTAAATATTTATAAATAATATGTAATAATTCATCTCGATGGCTTCCATTAACGTTTTATTCACTTAGTAGGTATTCGCTCCGAGCGTTAACAAAGTGTCAAAGCAAAATCGACCGACCTGCTCATGGTGGCGGTTTTTTGAAATTTTATAAGGACGCTTTGTGTATGTTTAAATGAGACATTTAAAAAAATGTCGTGTCACGCTAGTGATATTATGTATTAATATAAACAGAAAATAAAAACGCACTCTAAATTCTTCACTTTCCAATATTGATTATCAGTTTGATTTTGTATGCATAACCTCACTATCGCAGTTTATGTCAATAAATATTTATTAACGAAAAAGAAAATATTTTGTTGCACTATAAATTACAGTATAAATTAATAACTAATGAATTCTAGCAATTGTATTCGGTTATTATCACTACAAAATAAAATATTCAAGTTTAACAAAATAATCCCATAAGACTCAATGTTAAAACGTCCTTACAAAATCTGACAGCGTATCACGTGACTGTACGTAGAGGGGAGACGCACGGAGCCAATAACTTTCAGCATTTATTAACATTGTAATAATAAGCAGCTTACTTTGAAATTAACTATTGAACTTGTTATTTGAAAATTATCAATACAATTCTGATTGAAGCCAAACATATTCTGTAACAAGTTGCTTATTTTGGAAGCTAGCTTATTTTCTGGGTTGCAAATTGCAATGCAATTATCAAACCTCGCTACCGTATCAGCGATTTAAAGGACGAATCCAGCTTTGTTTTATTTCTTATATTCAATCTTTTATATTTTGAAACAAGGTGGATAACAGAAAACAAACGTAATTTTTAAAATGTGGTTGCATTAAAAAACAACGTGTACTACTTATATAGGTATTTATGGACAAACTAGGGATTCCAAAAAGGTAATGTGCATGATAATAATGACGATTGGGTACGTAGATCTTATCAAACAAGAAAATACAGAACGATATTAAATATATAGATCAGTCCAGACTGAACACGTTATCCTAATCATCAAACGCAGAGTGAGATCGACAGACAGAATAAGTCTTCTTAACAGACCTTAAGCTGCGACAGAAACATCCTGTTATGGCTATTACTCTTCTCATACTAATGGCAATAGTGACGCACCCAGGGGGTGGTTTGGGTGTTAAAACCCCTCCCACCTGCCACCAGGACATACAAAGAATAGTAGGAAAATGTATCTTGTCTTTAACAAACATACAAAAAAATTGCTGTGTAATATGTAAAAAAAGTAATAAGTATGGTAGGTATAGGTACAGTCGGAAAAATGAAAGAGGCTTTTCATCGATTGTCATTTGTTTCGAGCTTCTGTCATGTGTCACATTATTAATATATCTACGTCATACGTCTTTGGTTTGTATCATTGGCAATACCAATAACGTATGACGTAGATATATTAATATTATGTGACACATGACAGAAGCTCGAAACAAATGACTGAATGAAAATCCCCTTATTTTGTTTTTGCTGTCTTTTTCTATAAATAACAAACTTTTGTTATAGAAAAAGACAGCAAATACAAAATAAGTATTTAAGGTCAACAGTCTTCTTCTTTTTTTTTTTCTCAAAATGTCATTTTATGCGATTTTACATCATGATTTGGTGTTTATTTAAACAAATTTGCATTTTACATCGTAAAGTATCAATGAAAAAAAATATATTTTAGTAGAAGGGACTCAAAAATATCATTATATGGCATTATAACAAGTTATTTTGATGGAAAATCAGTTTTTGATCAAATTTTATAGTGTATAAAACGTTTAAATACCGTTTTTCTACAACCGTGTTAAAAATGCAATTTTTAGCACTCCATACGATCTTTATGCCACTTTAAGGCACTAGTGCTTTAAAATTTGTATGGCACTGCAGTTCGTATTGACCGTATAGGCAATTTTGATGTAATGTCAAAAAAATATGAAAATGGAATGTCAGTCAAGTTCAAGTAAAAGTTTTTGTGGATCCCAGGCAACCAAGTGACGTCATATAACGTTGAGAAAACGTCAGTTTTTGGTTGAATATAACACGTGTTTGAACATTACGTCATATAGACGTCTTTTGTCGATGATTTTAAATACGTAAGATTAATGACGTTAAAATTACGTTTAAAAAACCTTTTAATTTCAGACAGCCTAAGTCTGACATCACAAAATTGGGAGGAGCTTGCTTGTTTGTATTGACTCCAAACAATTTCGTTTAGGTATAGATAACGCTAAATGTTCATAAGAAATTTCTCATTTATTGTTTACGTGGTTTGTGTCTTGTGTGATAAAATAAGACTTTTCATTTAGATATTTAGTTGAAGAAACGAGTAAATTAAGAGATTTTTATGTGTTTTTGCTCAGTGAGTTAGTTTAATGCTGTTAGGAATTACATCTTATATTGTATATGATTTAGGTTTGTGTGTAGCGTTTGGTAGTGTGTACAGTGTATAGTGTCTAGCGCGCAGTGTTAGGGTCGCGCAGGCGTAACAAGGAGTAGTATGAGAGACTTGAAGGTGAGAACATAGCAAGCAATGGAGAAGCGTCGTGTAACAATGTAGCGTAGTTAGATAGATAGGGAAGTTAGATATGTAGTTTGTAGGCAATAAAGTAAGTTGTAACTAAAGCCGTTGATTAATTCGATCCACCATCCTCCTCTTAACATGGTAGCAGAGGTTTGGTTTGAAGAAAAAGGAAGATATTGCAGTTTATAACAAAAAGCCGGTAGATAAGTGTTTTCCCGCTAAAAGTTTTTACAGTGTTTGAAGATAGCCAAGTGATTGAAAATGGCTTGTAGCAGTAATAGTGATTTTAAAATACCAGTGTTCGATGGTGAAAATTACAAAATGTGGAAGAAACGTATGATGTTATTTTTGAAGATGAAAAAATGTGATGAGGTTGTAACGAGGACAAAATTAGCGGCAGGCGATGTAGATTATGAAGAACACGACTTGAGAGCAATGAATTATATCTGTGGTGCAATTTCTGATAGACAAATGGAATATATTGATGATAAAACTTCGGCTTATGAAATGATTAAAAAGTTTGATAACTTGTACTTGAAGGAGTCGACGGCTTTGCAGATAGTTTGCAGAAATCAGTTAGAAAGATTGAAATTGAAAAATTATGCAGATAGTGCGTCGTTTTTAAGTGATTTTGAAAAATCAGTGAACGAGTTGAAAGGTGCTGGAGCAACCGTAAGTGAACAGGAAAAATTGAACTATTTGTTAAATACTCTGCCGGAAAGTTATAGTTATATTGGAGACTTAATAGATACGCTAAAAAAAGAAGAGCAGACTGCAGACTACGTAATAAATAAGATTAAGATGGCCGAATTGAAAAATCAAAGAGAAGATAGTTTTGGAAGAAAATCGAGTACGTTTATGGTGAACAAAAGTCAGCAAGAACGATCATGTTTCGGGTGTGGTAGAGTTGGACACGTAAAAAAGAATTGCAGATTTGAACAATATGGCGGACAAACGACAAACAGCAGAAATGGAACCTCGTCGTGGACACGTGGAGGTCGACAAGAAGCAGGAAGAGGATATTACGTCAGGGGGCGCGGCTACTCACGAGGCCAGCGCACAAGCACAGGACAGCGTGGTGAGTGTGTAGGCAACACACAAAATTACAACCGACAAGGACAGAAGAATGAAGTTGACAAGAACAGCGCTTGGTTGACAAGCATAGCACATGATGCGCCGTCTGTTGCGCACAACACAGAAATTGTAAGTACAGCTGATTGTAATGAAATTAAATGGATTTTAGATTCTGGGTGTACAGATCACATTATTAATGATGACAGGTATTTTGATAAATGTAAATTGCTTAAAGATCCAATCAATGTTTATTTAGGGGATAATAGAGTTGTAAAAGCTACTAAAATTGGTAATGTTTTAAGTTATTTTGATGTTTTTGGTAAAAAGAGTTTAGTAGATATGAAAAATGTATTTTATGTTAAAGATATGAAGTCAAATTTGATAAGTTATAGTAAAATAACTGAAAATAATAAGATTATTTCTCAAGGTAATATGTCCAAAGTTTTTGATCAGTTTGATAATATGACAGCTATAGCAGTAAAACGTAATGGTTTGTATTTTATGAAAAGTAAATTGAAATCAGTTGAGTTATGTGTAAATATTGCAAATAGAAATATGAATAATATGAGTCAGAAGGAAAAATGGCATCGTTTATTAGGTCATGTAAATTTTAAATATTTGAATACTTTGTGTAAAGATGAATTATTGGATGGTATCCCAAATGAAGTAGAATCTGAATTTATGAAGTGTGCAACTTGTATTGAAAATAAAATGCACAATATTTCTTTTAAAAATAATAGAGAAAGGGCTAAAGATATTTTACAAATTATTAATACAGACGTTTGCGGTCCATTTCAGACAGAGGGTTTTAATGGTGAGAGATACTTTGTTTCTTTTATTGATGATTATAGTAAAATTGCCAAAATATATGTAATGAAATCAAAAGCAGAAGTATATGATTGTTTTATTGAATATACGAATGAATGTGAGAATTTAACTGGTAAGAAAATAAAGGTTTTACGATGTGATAATGGTAAAGAATATTTAAATGGTAGGATTTATGCATTTGCAAAGGAAAAAGGGATTAAGATTGATCATTGTCCTCCGTATGTACATCAACTAAATGGAACAGCTGAGCGATTTAACAGAACGATAATGGATATGTCACGTTGCTTATTGGCAGAAGCAAATATACACAAAAGATATTGGCCTGAAATAGTATGCGCAGCGGTTTATTTGAAAAACCGTACTTTATCAGACACTATTGAAAAGAAAACACCTTATGAGATATTTTTTGGAAAGAAACCGAATGTTTCTAATTTAAGATTATATGGTAGTAAAGTTTTTGTTAGGAAACCAGAAGAAAGGAGAAGTTCAAAATGGGATAAAAAAGCAGATATGGGAATTTTAATTGGTTATAGTAATGTTGGATATCGTGTACTTTTAAATGGTAGAGTCATTGTTGCTAGACATGTAGATATCGTTGAAGAAAATGTTAAATGTATAGGTTTGGATTTTGTTGAATCAGATAATGATAAAAATGATGAAAATGAATCAATAGATGAAACTTTTGACAATAGAAATGAAAATTTAAATGAAAGTATGGATGATACCGAAAATGAACATAATGAGTTACGTAAATCTCAAAGAGACAAAAATCCTCCAAAGAAATTTGATGATTATTATGTGTATAATAGTAGTATTTTTGTAAATATGTGTAGAACTGATATACCACATACATTTGAGGAGGCGATGAATTCTGATGAAAGTAAGTATTGGGAAAAGGCTATGGATAAGGAGATTGATAGTTTGAATAAAAATAAAACTTGGAAATTGGTCGAAAATGTTGAAAATAAAAAAGTTTTGGATGTTAAATGGGTATATACTAAAAAGTCTGATGATAATTATAAAGCTAGATTGGTTGTAAGAGGTTTTCAGCAAACAAATGAAATTGACGATATTTATTCACCTGTTGCTAAGATGCAGTCATTAAAAATTTTATTGACATATTGTTGTCAAATGGGCCTAGTAATTGAACAAATGGATGTTGAAACAGCTTTTTTAAATGGTAAAGTAATTTCTGAAGTTTATATTAAACAACCTGAAGGGTATGAAGATGGTTCAAATAAAGTTTGTAAATTGATTAAAGCTTTGTATGGTTTAAAAGAAAGTCCAAGGGCATGGTACGAGTGCCTAGATAGATTTTTAATAGAATTGGGTTTTAAAAGGAGCGAGATTGACCCTTGCTTATATGTTAATAAAAGTAAAAATAATATTGTTTATTTATTGATATATGTTGACGATTTATTGATTTGTAGTAAAAATTTGAATGAAATTAAAAGGATTAAAATTTTATTGTCAGATAAATTTAAGATGAAAGATCTTGGAAATATTAAAGAGTATTTGGGTATCACAGTTAATTATAACTATTGCAGTCAGGAAATGGAATTAAACCAAACTAAATATATTGAGTCATTAAGCAAACAGTATGATTTGGAAAATAGTAAATTATACAGTACTCCTATGGAAGTAAATTTAAAATTAGATAAAGCTGATGTTTGTGAAAGAAATATTAAATATAGAAATTTGATAGGTGCTTTATTGTATATAAGTTCGGCAACAAGGCCTGATATAAGTTTTTCTGTTAATTATTTGAGTAGATTTCAAAATTGCTATAATGAAACACATTTTAAATATGCTTTGCGGATTTTAAAATATTTATACTTAACTAAAGATTTAAAATTGTCTTATAAGAAAAATGAAAAAGTAAATATTGTTGATTGTTATGTAGATGCCGATTGGGCAGGTGATCATTTAGACAGAAAATCTACAACTGGGTATGTAATTAGATTATTTGGTAATGTAATTTATTGGAAATCAAGAAAGCAAAAGAGTGTAACAAAAGCTTCGACTTTTGCAGAGTATGTAGCATTGTCAGAAGCAGTAAGTGAGTTAATATTTGTAAAAGAGTTGTTAAGATTTTTTGATGTAAAACTAGAAAAACCGATTGATATATATGAAGATAATTCTGGGGCATTAAGTATTGCAAAATATGGAAATTTTACAAAGAATTCAAAGCACGTGGAAGTTCATTATCAATATGTTCATGAGTATGTTAAAGAAAATGTAATCAATGTAGTTAAGGTAGATTCAGATGATAATATAGCTGATATTTTTACAAAGTCCTTGTGCCGAGAAAAATTTGAAAGATTTCGAAATATGTTAGATTTGAAAGATTATTGATGTAAATACAATATAAATGTAAGGAGGCGTGTTAGGAATTACATCTTATATTGTATATGATTTAGGTTTGTGTGTAGCGTTTGGTAGTGTGTACAGTGTATAGTGTCTAGCGCGCAGTGTTAGGGTCGCGCAGGCGTAACAAGGAGTAGTATGAGAGACTTGAAGGTGAGAACATAGCAAGCAATGGAGAAGCGTCGTGTAACAATGTAGCGTAGTTAGATAGATAGGGAAGTTAGATATGTAGTTTGTAGGCAATAAAGTAAGTTGTAACTAAAGCCGTTGATTAATTCGATCCACCATCCTCCTCTTAACAAATGCAGTAATTCTTCTTGACAACTATTTGAGGTTATGTTTATTTGTTTTTAATTAAGCGTTAAATGAAGATATTAAGACAGCGGCAAATTAAGATATTAGTATGCTGGATAATTTGTTAATAAAGTATTTATTCTTCTTCTTCTTCAGCCTGTGTTCGTCCACTGCTGGACATAGGCCTCTTCCATTTGCTTCCATCGATTTCTACTCTTGGCAATTCTCATCCACTGTTTGCCCGCGACTTTAGCCCGAAAGTATTTATTAGTTTCATATAATATATGTTTGTTTCAGTTTTAACACAGTAAGTAGGTTTATATAACTAGTGAAAATTCTATAATGTGAGGGCTGGTACAATCATGCAGAATCAATGATGCTTCTAACCTAGCGCACAAGCGATCTTAAACAAGTGGTAGTATTACCTACTTATATCTTCGACACATGGGACGTAGGCCTATAGGTTTCATGCTATGTACCTATTTTTTATACTATTTTGAAACATCTGAAAGAGGTCACTTTTTGAAAGTATTAAAGACGTGATTTTACCGACGTGAAAAAAACGTATATACGATTACGTTTTAAAATCGTCACAATTATGACGTCAAATCGATGAGACAAATATACGTGATTTTCAACGTCAGTACTACGTTATAGAAACACGTCAATTGGTCATTTTTATGACGTGTTATCTACGTTATAAAAACGTCGTTTGGTTGCCTGGGATATTGCCCTGTAATTACGTTTGTAGAAAAATATTGTATGATATGCGTGTTAAAAAGTACATTTTTAAGGCACTCATGTGAATGGCAGAACTCGCTTCGCTCATTCTGAAAATTTTCACATGCGTGCCTTAAACGTGTACTTTTAACACTTATATCATAAATAACTATTTTTACATTTTCCTCCATTCCCAAAATACATTATAATCGATTTGGCTGAAAATATGCCCACAGATAGCCAAAGCATAGGACTTTAAGTGGTTAGAAGGATTTGAATTACATTACAATACAAACTCAAAAGACTCAAAAGTATAATTAGTCCAGTCGGGATAGCATTTGACCTTGCATGCCGAGCTGCCCAAAATTTTATTTTTCTTATCTTTAGGGGGGTCAAAAGTAGTCTAAATTTAAAATCGCGAATGAATTCCTCCGTTACGTTAGCCACCATCTTGATTTTAAAGGAGAACCGTTTTTGCTCAATATCTCCGACATTTTTAACTTTTCCACAAAAATGGTAGAAACTGAAATTGTTAAAAATAAATCGTATTTACAATTATTACAATTTCTTTTTAAAAATTTTTGTCGTGAGGTCGATATTTTCTGAGTTAATTGTACTTACAGTAACCGCCTATATTTTTGACCATGATATTGCATGTAACTTTTTTATTATTGTAATATAATTCAAATCCTTCTAACCACTTAAAGTCCTATGTTTTGGCTATCTGTGGGCAAATTTTCAGCCAAATCGATTATGATGTATTTTGGAAACGAAGGAAAATGACGGTATTTTAACGTTTTCTACACTATAAAATTTGATCAAAAACCTGTTTTGAATCCAAATAACTTGTTACCTATACCTATAATGCCATATAAATGACATTTTTGAGTCCCTTGTATTAAAATAGTATGTTTTCCATTGATACTTTACGATAGAAAATGCAAATTTGTTTAAATAAATACAAAATCACTATAAAATCGCTTAAAATAACAATTTAAGAAAAGAAGAAGAAGACAATTCGACCTTAAATGTTTTATTTCTACATCTCTCAGATGCTATATATATATATATATATATATATATATATATATATATATATATACAAATTTTCAGACAAATCGGAGATCCAAAAGTTTTTTTGATCCAAAATTGAGTGATTTGAAATGGAATCACCCGTAATTATATGGTATAAGTTCTTGGCTTGTGGCAGGTGTCGTCTATTGACGATTGACGACTCTCTGGAATTGACCTAGCAGCTTGGTCTTCTGACCAAAGTCTTTTTAGGCTTAGGAGTCTGTCAATCACTGGAGGGTTTTGAATTTTAAACTTTATCGCAGAGTAAATGTTGAAAAATACTTTTTATTATACCTATTATATTATATAAACAATGAAATATTATTCTGGTCCAGATAATAAAAATATTATTTATAACAATTATTAAAGCTAATTGGCTGTCCCCATAGCCATAATTTCCACAAAAAGAAGAAGAAGAAAAAAAAATAAAAAAAGTCCTACGTATTACTACACCCTTCCTCGAGGCACTTACGAAATTTTTTCAAAATTGCAACATTTTTCATCAAGTTATCGCGAAAAAGGATATAATGTGAGATTCTATCTAACGGCGCGACTACTGGCGGGTTAAGTACAGTGGTCTAGCTATATTTGTCTGTCGTGCAAGTGTGAGCGTATCTACCAAGAGGTGGGTTTAATGCAAGGTCCCTATACCATAGGTTGTATGGTAACTTTGACATTGACAAATGAAATATTGTCATCGTGACGTCACCCAAACGATCAATTTTACGAATTGTTTGTAAACATAATAGGATACGTGGTTTGGAGGCTATATTTTGTTATTAAATATCGTTAGTGTTTTAATTTGTGTTTATATCTTAAGATATAATGTATCTATAGATATTATTAAGTGTTTTTAGTATAATAACTTTAACCGAAAACTCTTTTACAAGTGTTAAGATACATTTTAATGTGGTTGTATTAAGTACCTACTTACTTTACTGGATTTTCTTTCTGCTGTATTGTATAATAAAGGACATTCGTGTATAGAGACATTACAGTTCTGTAATGTATCTTGCGGTTCTTCACATCAAGTTTACATCATCTGTGTAGGTTACAATCTGCTTAGACTTATTGAACAATATATCTAATTAAGTCTATTGGCTCCGTGCGTCTCCCCTCTACGTACAGTCACGTGATACGCTGTCAGATTTTGTAAGGACGTTTTAACATTGAGTCTTATGGGATTATTTTGTTAAACTTGAATATTTTATTTTGTAGTGATAATAACCGAATACAATTGTTAGAATTCATTAGTTATTAATTTATACTGTAATTTATAGTGCAACAAAATATTTTCTTTTTCGTTAATAAATATTTATTGACATAAACTGCGATAGTGAGGTTATGCATACAAAATCAAACTGATAATCAATATTGGAAAGTGAAGAATTTATAGTGCGTTTTTATTTTCTGTTTATATTAATACATAATATCACTAGCGTGACACGACATTTTTTTAAATGTCTCATTTAAACATACACAAAGCGTCCTTATAAAATTTCAAAAAACCGCCACCATGAGCAGGTCGGTCGATTTTGCTTTGACACTTTGTTAACGCTCGGAGCGAATAGATAATAGATCTATTATATATAATTGTTTCATATAAAATTATAACCAATATTGCAGCCATCTGAAGATCGTTTAAATAAACAATTATAAACTAAATGAATATATAAAATGGGCAAAATTCCCTTTATTGCGCTGAAATTGTATTTTTTTTATAATTTACTGTTAATGTAAAATTTCACAGGTACCTATTGAATGGAATCATAATGTTTTAATAGTTTTAGATATTATAATCCAGTACCTAACGTAATCAGATGCTCTTATGTTAAACTTAAGGGAAAAACTACTAATTTTGATACATAAATCTTTAGTTGAATCTCTTTTTCACCATGGTTTACATGTTAGGAGGAATTTACAATAATGTACTACATGCAGTATCCCCAATTCAAAATTATTATATACCTACTCAAAATAATTTAAAAAAGTAAATTGTATTCAACCCATTATTAATATACCTAGGATATTTGAATGATTTAGTCCCATATATACACAAGAAAGAATCTCCTTCTGCTTTAATTAAGTAGTAATGCTATTCTACTGCATATATTTAATTGCAATTATATTCTATGATTTTTGTAACTCTACAGGTATCTACCACATTTTTTAACGAATATATGAAATAAATAGTTATTAAAAATCCAAACGTATTTTTTTTAAATATACACATTTTCAATACATTCCTACTTTCCGAGTTCATTTCATTGAGTGAAGTGAATGAATTTGAATGCAGCATTCTGGGTGACGTCACTCCCGCCATTAGATTCTCGACGCTGATTGGTGGAAAGTTACCATGCAACCTGTCTATTTATGAACCTTGGGTTTAATGGAACGACACAGAGGCGGCAGCCATCATATGCTAGAGAGAGAAAGCTAAGCGCCAGTAAAGAGAGATAAATAGACCACCGACCCGAACTTCTCCGCGTTAGGCTATTTTTCGGACCTGGCCTAATCTATTGTGTTATTATATCTATGGTGAGAACACGACTTTTAAAAATATTTCAAAATCAAAATTAGCCAAATCAATCCAGTCTTTCTCATAGTTATAAAATAAAAAAAAGTACGAGTCAGAAAACGTTGGTTGTCAAATAAAATTAGAGGATGCCAGAAAAAAATTGAGTGCAGCGACTGTACAGGGCAATTGATTGTATCCCCCGTCGCATGGCGAAGGAAAAAATCACCAGTTTTATATAATAGTATCATTGCTTAAAAAAAGAAATTCCTTTTTAAAAAATGATAGTATAATTATTATAATATAATATAATATAATATAATATAATATAATATAATATAATATAATATAATATAATAATTATAATAATATTATTAGGTAGGTATAAAAAACTCTAGAGAAAAAGTAACTTTTAGACCTGACAACAATGCATATAATAAGACATATGTTTTAAGATGCTCAGTTGCCAATAGTGTGATCTGACTTAGTCTCCTTGGATTATATTAGTCCTAATATCCACAACAAAGAAATATATTACAATTCTTATTATCACGAATAATCTTTACATTCTCTAGATAGCGACAAATTTAACTATAACCGCTTTGTGTGATTATAATGTAAAAATCAATTCTGAGTTTTCTAGGTCAGAACTTATAATTTATTACTTATTCAAAATCGCGCAACACTGTAAGAAAAAGGTTCGTTCGAAGAGTAAAAAGCTTGCAAGAATTTTGATGAGATCGAAGAGTGACTGTCCTTGAAAATTTTTCAAATAATTAATACAAAATTATCTGCTAATGACTAAACCCTGGAAATGTGTGTCCTTTCGTGAGCACTTTGTTAACTTTCAGATGGTATAAATATATTTCAGAAATACTAGCCGTAACATAGTAATTTAGCAAAACTCGGGAAGGCACTGATTTCACAGTAGGTTTAAAATTTTTACCGCGCTAAAGAACTGGGCTCCTGTTAGATATAAAATTTTTAATGGACTGCGCGTGCGTGGTAATGTTATTGCAACTTTAATAATTATTTTCAGTGCAAAAAAAAGCCTGAACAATGTTCAAAATAGGTGATCATTGGTCAGCGCTTTATTTCCTATCGAATACAGTCATTTGTTTTAAAGATTTCGATCAATGAGGTGCCAACATCTTTTTTTTCGTCCTTGAATTTTCAACCCTTAATAAAAAATAAACTACAGGTGATCAAAATCTGAAACCTAGTGATCATTGCTGTACAAACCGTGAGCAAAAGGATGGTATTCTCCTTTTCATGAACATTTTTCAGTGCGTCACAAATTATAGAAAAAAAGGTAAGTCCGTGATAATACATATTTATGACATTTATTCTAACGTGACATTTTAGTTAAATCTGACAGTTGTCAAATTTTATTTTCAATTTGGAATAAAACCAAGTCAATTGTGTCTATTGCATTTATAAAATGGTATTTTCTTTCATTTGTATAGTCTTATAAATTGTACAGATTATATTGATAATATTATTATTTTATTTAATAAATAATTCTTTTTTGATTATGGCGCCATCTATCGACAACTAGAATAATCACCGAACTAGAATAATTACCGAAGTATTCCCAGACGTGCCTTTTTTTCTGTCACATACAATTTAATGCGTTAGAGAGAAATCGAAAAACTGTGACGCACTGAAAGATGATCATGAGAAAAAGAATATAATTATTTTTACGAAATTCGATCAATGAGGTGCTAACATCTCATAACCGTGAAGATTTCTTCGATATCACTGGCAGGACTCTGTGCACTTTCGTTTCAGGCGAACGCATTGAAGAGTATAGACGTAAGTAGAAGAGGCGTTCGGTGTTCCCAAATTCCCAACAGACTACTAAAGTCCACACGGACGTATGCGGTGATTGGTCGCAATTGAGTTATAATATCCACCGCATTAGAAAAAAGCAGTTTTGAGGAAAACGCGTTTAAAATATTGTCATCTTTTATTTTCAATTTCTTTTTTGACTGTCAATTCGTAAAGTGATGCACACCGGAATATGTTTTTGAATCGCGGAGTAATTTACAAAAGAAAATGAGAACAGCTCTGCCGTGCTTAGCAAAAACGCCGTATCTGCAAAAATCTGAAAAAATTAGAATTATACATTTTTCTAACCCAAATGTGCATATCTATCTTATTTGCTTACTAAAAATGACGTAAGTTAAGCCAAAATACATTAAACACAACGCATTTTAAGCCGTATCTGCAAAAATGTTCATGGATACTTAGAATAAATGCGTCATCTGAAAAATACTTAGACAAAACGCCGTATTAAAAGGTCACTTTCCGCGTTTATCCTAAGCAGGCACTAGATGCGGCGTTCTGCCTAAGCATTTGACAGATTTTTACAGCATGTGTAAAATTTTTAATAAGGTTAGTTTGTTGCCATTTTTCAACGAGAACGGTTGTTTGATATAATTTTTTAAATATATGTCAAATAGAACAAAGTTAATACTGCAGAAGGCTATTTCTTTATCAACAGAAAATCCAAACACATATGTTTGAGTTGTTGGTGATCAAGAAATAATAGAGAGTTATCAAGTAACTCGAGGAGAATACGGTAACGTTATTTTAGCAATGGAGCATGCGCAGTATGAATATTGAATAACGGAAATGATTTTAACGTTAACGTACTCCGTTACGGTAGGTCGGATAGCGGGCTTGAAATACGGTAACGTTAGCAGCGAATCGCACCAATTCGGCAAGACTCGGCCATTTCAGTTCTGTCATGTTCATGTAATAAATATGTTGTGTTATGAAATTTTATTTCTGTATGTTAAAAGGTGTTTTGTTTTTGTTTTCTTGGCTTGGTTTTGGTTGTCTGTTTTGGTTTGGTTGAGTTTAAAGTTTTAGTTCCTCTCAGCATTACTTACCAGTACAGGTATGGCCAGTTTCTGTTACAATTATATCTGGTATCCCTAACAATTCTACAAGCCTTGGAATATCCTGTTTTTCAAACCGAAAATACTGTTTGGCTTGTTCAGGTTCTAAGGTATCGAAATTAAAGACAGGATGTACATTTTGATTTTGAACGTTATCATCATTTAAAACGAGATTTAGTATTAAGTACTCTATATCATTGTCATTGGCTTCAAGTAACATTGCCTGTTCTAAGATCTCTTCCATATGTTTTACAAAAATTTGAAATCCAAATTGTACAAAACAAGGCAAAATTACAAAATACTATGTATCTTGGGTGAAAGAAAACAAAAGCAGAAAAAAAATTAAACAAATTTAATTATTTTGCTGTCAAATACGAAATTTGACTGACAGCTGCCAACTATTAACGTGAAGCAGGAATTCGACCACTTGATAACTCTAAAATTACATATACGTTAAAACTTATACCGTAAAAAAATAGCGTTTACGTGTCAAAATAACGGATGGATAGAATTTTACTTGATAACTCTCTAATGTGTGGTTCTAAAAACAATACGGTACTACTAAGTGAGACAAAGACTTTCATTAAATGTGGAGTTTCCTGAGGTATAGCGGAGTTTCCTATGTGTATGTATATTGTTGTTGATGCGAGATTGTATTATCATGTTACATCAGGCATTTTAACCCGCCATTACACGCGCTATGAGGGAATCCCTCACCATATTTGTTTATAACCAATGAAATTGTGTAAACTAATACGATAACCTTAAGCACCCAGGAATGCCTTTAGCATGGTTCATGAGAGGGTATGAAAAAGGTATAGAATATTTCTGGCGGTCAGTGTACTGTGTGATAGTTGAAAGAAGAGACATCCCTCTTCAAGTGAGGGAATTCCTCACTGCGCGTGCAATCACGGTGAAATCACGTTTCTGTTATCTCAAAGAAACTTTTAGGTTTTTATTTAATATTTAGGTAGGTTTAATTAAAAAATTATTGTTTGGATTAGGTTAGGAACAGTGGCACACCGAGCATATAGAAATATATACCTATAAAAGAAAGTAGGAAAATGTAACTTGTCTTTCACAAATAATACAAAAAACTTTCGGGGCCCAAGCTAACCCCCCTCCCCCCAGAGGAAAATTCTAGGTGCGCCACTGGTTAAGAACCCATTTTTAAATTTACCTATTCTAATTGGGAAATAAGCCACAATTTAACTTGAAAAATTGATTTTATTGACGTTTCGAATTCCACCTCGGACGTCGTTATCAAAATACAAAATATTAATAGTTAATTACATAAATACCACAAAGAAATAGCTTCAGAACAGTTGTTAATTTTAATTTGTATTTTTAGCAAAATGAATTCGCGTAAAGAACGTTAATTTCTTCAGTGGCTTGCTGAAATTGAAAATTAAGAAAACTTGCTTTTGATCTATGTATATTATTTTTACTTTTGTTTTGTTAAATTAATAAAAAAAATTGGTATACGAGACTTTCTATAATATGTGAGTACAACCCATTTTATATTTATACATTCTTCCTCGAAATAAGTCGAACTTATATAGGTGAGCGCGACGCTCATACGCGTGCAACCACGTCCGAATAGAAGACGCGTGTAACGGCGGGTTAAACAGCGCAAGTTTTATAAAGTTTGTTCGAAATACAAATTTTGGTACGAAGTATTTTGGTCGCCGTACTTCGTAGAATTTCCAAATAAAAAATGTGTTATAAAAGTACATAGTTAAATCAATGTATAATAATTAATAATTAAAAATAAACTTGATCGTAGAACAACACAGTAACTGCAGTTGTTACAATTTTATTCGCCACGTAACTGTTGTTACAACTTTATTCGCTACTAAGTTCTGATAATTTTGTGCATATGACTACATATGTGTCAGATAAGATCATCGTAAGTGCCCTTACAAGATTATTCTATGCACTTTATATTTATATCAAAAGCTGTAACTGCCATAATGCAAAAACCTATCCTCTTATTCTGAAAGAGTTTAACATTTATATAATTACTTCTTACACTGAAAAAATGTTACATGCAATTAAAAAAATCAAAGAAATTGCTATCTTTTTTTCTGAAGAATATAAATGCTGGTTACCAAGGGTATTCATTGCAGGGGTCGAATTATCAGAACAACTTCTAGGATTTTTATTCTTGTTTCTCATTTACTAAGTACTGTAATACACATATTTTAACTCACCTACAACAAGGCTTTTTAACAAACTATGTGGAGACCTGTTTCCTTTGCATATGAGACGATTTGTCCAAAAGTACTTGCTGTTAGATTTAACTTTTTTTCAAGATACCACTTTTAATGTGTAACCTGTCTATTAGTGGCTTCAGCGATGTCCCGTATTATTCGTCATCCATTTGATGCTATCCTATTAATCCTATCAGTAGACACCAAAAAACTCCATGGAATTTAATATTTCTTCAGTCACTGGGAAGTTATGACCTATCACAATCACAGCTTTTATTCTTCATATTGGCTAATATTTCCCCCCTAATGCCCATTAAGTAAATCAGAGTCAAATATCATCAATTTTTTACATGTTTCTTTAGTACAAACGTGTAGACTGTTCTGGTTCTACAGTGCGTCCATAAAGTAACGCATAAATTCATTATTTCGTAAACCGGCGACTTTAAAGAAAAATACCGAAATAGGTCGATTTTTATTTTTAATTTCCGATTTTTTGGCATATACATCATACTAGTGACGTCGTCCATCTGGGCGTGATGACGTAATAGTTGATTTTTTTAAATGAGAATAGGGGTCATGTGATAGCTCATTTGAACGGGTATTCAATTCTCTATTCCCTAATATAAACATTAACATAAGTATTTATACAAGGTGTTCAAAAACACATTTTTTTAATTAAAATAATTGAAACAAAAAGAAGAATGTATGTAATTTATCTAATTCAAAATACGTTTTAATGTTGTCAGAAAACAGGAAAAAAATTTATTTGACAAATAAATATTGTTTTTTGCTTAAATTCAATGTTAAAGCTGCCACCCACCTGCCTCTTGCCAGTTTGAACATTTCGTTCAAGCGAAAATCAATGTTTATTTGTCAAATAATTTTTTTCTGTTTACTGACAGTAGCAAAACGCATTTTGAATTAAATAAATTACATACATTCTTCTTTTTGTCTCGATTATTTTAATTAAAAAATATTTTTTTGACCACTCTGTATAAATAATTATATTATTGTTTACATTAGTGAATAGAGAATTGAATACCCTTTCAAATGAGCTATCACATGACCCCTATTCTCATTTAAAAAAATCATCGATTACGTCATCAGGCCCAGATGGATGACGTCACTACTATGATATATATGGCAAAAAATGAGAAATTAAAAATAAAAATCGACCTGTTTTGGGAGTTTTCTTTAAGGTCGCCGGTTTACGAAATAATGAATTTATGCGTTACTTTATGGACGCACTGTATATATTATATTGTAGAATGAACATTATGTATAAATAAACACTAAAAATAAAAATTTATTTGTTTTCCAAGCTAGGCTGTCATCTGTCAATAATAGTCTGCAAATTTATAAGTGGTCTAGTCCGATTAAGGAATTAAGCTTAAAAACGAATAATTTCACCTGAGTATGTGAAATGTCAAGTATATGAGTTGGGGCTATCGATGAAGTGACTGTATACGAGTTGGAGCGTATAGGACATGCGCGTGACGTTTGACAAGTTCAAGGTTTTAGGTGAATTGGACGGCGCCCGCCGTGGGTCGTAGAATTTCCAAATAAAAAATGTGTTATAAAAGTACATAGTTAAATCAATGCCTAATAATAATTAAAAATAAACTTCATCGTAAATGTTAATCGTTTCTGGAATGTTTTTAATTTTAAAATGCAAGAAACGCCCCTTAGCGGCAAACTTATTATTTCCTAAATTATTTCCAGCATTTTTTTTTGTCCATTTTCGTGACACACTTTTATAAAAAATGTTTTTTTCTCCTTTTTCATCGTTATATTGTATTTATTATACAGTAGACTCCCTCTATAACGAGAACTGAAATGGCATACTAATTACATAATTAAATAATATTGTGCATACAATATATAGTTTTCTAAAATATTAACTTTCTATAGTGAAGTCATTCGGAGCAATATAAGATGCTAAATATTGTTTCCTCGACAATATAAGGCTTCGCCATCATAAATTATAATTTTTTTACAATATTCAGTATCGACCAATAGATAAACAGAACAGGAAGAAGTTTATTATAGGTAAGCGGTGAATTTTATTACAACACTACCCTCGATAACCGCACAGACGTTGGGAATTTATGTATACAGGTAGTTGGGGTATTTACTTATAGCCATTACAGAGCTAAAAATAGATAAAGAATAATAAAGATACATAAATATGCCTCGTTATAGAGGTGTTCAGTTCAATAGGAATTTCATGGGACATCTAGTGTACCTCGTTATAAACGAAACCTCGTAATAACCGTGTTCGTGTTAGAGAGAGTCTACTGTATTATAAAATAAGAAAATGCTTAGCGCAAACGCAGTACTGCATTCTTCCTAATGAGGAAGAAGTTAATTTATGTAGTATACTTAGAAAGAACGCAGTGACATGAGTTTTTAGAGTAAATAAGATATATTTTGTCAATCTTATGTATAAATATGAATTCTATGATATTTATTATGTATATAAAGTAGAAAACAAAAACAAATCTAAATACGCTTGCGATCATAAAAAGCGGGTCACTAGATGAATTATTCAAGTTAGATGTCTCGAATTTTCTAAACCTGTTGTCCGATTTAAGTGATTTTTTTAGTATCTTATACCCTTATTCTTTAGCAATACCGCTATAATAATATTGTTTGCTAGGCAGGTAAATTGTCATTGTATACCGGGTGTAACAATCATACTGTGTTTATTCCTCAACGTTAGGAACACCGTGTGGAATGTTTTAGCATAGAGAAAATATTGAAATTAAAACTCAATTGTAGCCTTAGGCTTTGTAAACATTTTCTTTTTTGATTTATTTGTTTATGTCGGATAATAAAAAAGTTAGGCACGTTAATAACTAGCCACGTTCTTCATCAATACAGGGTGTTTCTAAATAAGTGCGACAAACTTTAAGGGGTAATTATTCTGCATGAAAAAATAATGACAGTTTGTTTTATATCGTATGTCCGCTGTTCTGTTAAATAAGTATAAAAGGGTTCTTGCACTTTCTCAGGTTTATTGAATTCAATACAAACGATACAAACAGTCAGGTTAGGAGAGATGAGATCTGCCATCGGCCCCGGCCTTGACGTATGTGACTGACTTCACAACTTACAGAGTTGCCGGATTGTGCCGATAGTACATCTCCCTCTTTACAAAAACAAGTTTTCATGAAACTAAATAATCTTTCAAATAAGCTGGCCGTCGAGATATTCTTTTCGGACGGGAAGAATCCTGTTCCATATCAGTACAGTTATTTTCTGTATTTGGAACTGTTAGCGCATTATCGTTATCACTACACAACTCACTGTTTCCCGCACAATCCTTCTGACTCGCACAATCTTCCCACCTACCTTCTTTACAATTAAAATCAGAACCAGAAGTGGGCAGAGGCAGTGCTGGAGTAAATTCAGGTTAAATGTAGTATGGTGCTGGAATGAGGTCATGACGGTTTTGTCTGTAATTTCCTGACTTGGTTTTTACTATATAAGATCTTGGTTTATTTAAAATGGACGAAATTTTACCGTACAACCTCAAATCAATTACCCAAACACTGTCTCCTATAGATAAATCTGACAAAGTCCTGGCCCTATGTCTTTTATTAAATTGGGAGGCTGATTTTTCTTTCGCTCTATTTTCTCTTTCTACCACCGAATCGGTATTAACGGGATTATTTAACAGTTCTGGAATTACGGGTAAGGAAGATCTCAATTTACGATACATTAATAGTTAGGAAGGCGAAAATCTACATTCAAGGGGTGTGGTACAGTAAGCTAATAAAGCTAGACTAAGGTCTTCATTTTTCTTAAGGAGATTTTTCGCTATTTTAACTGCAGCCTCTATACATCCATTGGATTGAGGGAAATAAGGACTGCTAGTAATATGTTTGAAATCATATTGAGAAGCAAATATTCTAAATTGAGTACTGAATTGAGGCCCATTATCCGAAAGCACTATCTCCGGAATCCCATACCGGCTAAAAAGTTCTTTAAGTTTGGATATTATTACCAATTCAGTCATAGTGGTTAATTTAAATATCTCAAAGAAACGGGAATAATAGTCAGTAACGATTAAGTACCAACAGTTATGTTTAAAAAGGTCCAAAGAAACTTTCTGCCATGGGCGCTCAGGAAAAGGATCCCTTATAAGAGGCTCTACCGGATTTGTTCTATGTTCTATGCATATAGGACAATTTCTGACTAAATTTTCGATCTGAGTAGATAGACCCAACCACCATATTGAAGCTTTTGCTCTCGCTCTACATTTTACAATCCCTAAATGACCTTGGTGGAGATATTCTAAACACCTAAATTGTAGACTTCTAGGGATAAATAATCGGGAATTTCTCAATAATAGATTATCGTATATAATATCACAAGAAAGAAAATTTTGCCGGCAATATCAATATTTTCGACTGGTATGAAAGTTTGTTGCCTGGCAATTTTCGTGAATTAAATTTTGACTTAAATCACGAGACGTCAGTCGAGTGATTTTGTCAAAATTTCATAAGCGAAAATTACCAAAAGGCAACGAACTTGAATGAAACCAGGAGAAAATTTTGCCGGTAAATAATTTTCTCTCGAATGATATTCGAC
The DNA here is from genome assembly GCF_917563875.1 of Diabrotica virgifera virgifera. Taxonomy (NCBI): domain Eukaryota; kingdom Metazoa; phylum Arthropoda; class Insecta; order Coleoptera; family Chrysomelidae; genus Diabrotica; species Diabrotica virgifera. The sequence continues at coordinate 124,348,069 of NC_065447.1, read as the reverse complement.
AAGACTATTTCACGAGACAATTAATAGACCATATCAACGAAATATAATCTTTATTTATTTGTTATTACCAGACACTTTCGTGACGGATCTGTCATAATTTTGTCGCTGAGAAATCACGTCGCTAAGGAGTTTTGTCAGTAGGAAACGATGCGTTGCTATGAAGTTTTATCAGTTAAAAACAGTCTAGTGAAATAGTCGCTAAAATACAACTCCAACCTATAATTATAATAAGGCTTTAAGCATTCCTCTATTTTATTTTGTTCAGGCCAACCCGATGTAGAGTATTCTTTTAATTTTAAACAAATGGGATCTTTTTTCTGTTCTTCCATAATTTCTTCAATAAAATACGGCTTTACTTGAACCGAACTAACTATAAGATGTACATGAGCTTCTACTTCGCTTGCTAATTCATCCTCAATTGGGTCACTGCTATTCTCATTAAACCGACGTGAAAGAGCATCTGCTACAACCAGCTCTTTGCCTGGAGTATAATGAACCTCATAATCATATCTCATCAATCTAATTCTAAATCTTTGCAAGCGAGGTGTGAGCTCATCGATGGGTTTTGATTTTAGTACTTGGACCAACGGTTTGTGGTCAGTCTCTAAAACAATCGGTATCCCAGTGATATATTCTTGAAACTTATCAGCAGCCCATGTCAGAGCTAGGGCTTCCCGCTCTATTTGGGCATATCTTTTTTCAGTGGAAGAAAGCAAACGAGAAGCATAGGCAACAATTTCCTTTTTACCCTCATTAAACTGAATCAAACATGCTCCCAATCCAAATGATGAGGCATCCACTGAAACTGCTATCTGTTTGGTAGGGTCAAAGTAAGCTAAACAAGGACTTTTTTGTAGTAATTCCTTAACTCTTACAAAGGCTTGTTTCTGCGGACTGTCCCAGATAAATGTGACACTCTTTTTCAATAATGACGTAAGGGGCTCTAGGATTGAAACTCTACATGAAAAATTTATCATACCTAAAAACTGTAGCAATTCTGTTTTATTAGTCGGTTCTGGAAAGTTAACAAATGCTGAAATACTTTCAGGTGCAGTTGACACTCCTTCATTTGACATTTTGTGACCTAAATACTGGAGTTTTGGAACAGCAATCACACATTTATCTTTATTTAGAGCTATACCTTCGGTTTGTATTCTGGATAATACTTCATCCAGAATATTGTTGTGTTCTTCTAGTGTTGGAGCATGGATTAAGATATCATCTATGTGACTAATTACACCATCCAAACCAGCTAATATTTTGTTTAATAATATAGAAAAATATTCGGGGGCACACGTGATACCGAAGGGAACTCGAGTGAATAGATACCTACCGAACGGAGTTATGAATGTGGTAAGGGGTTGAGACTCTGGGTCTAAACGAATCTGATAAAATCCAGAAGAAGTATCAATTTTTGAGAAATATTTACTATCTTTTATTGTGGCTAAAATACTTTCAACTTTGTTTATAGGAAAATATGAACGAAGAACGGATTTGTTTAAATGGGTATAATCCCCACAGAGTCGAACTTTTTTGCCTTTTTGGACCACAACAATGGGACTGACCCACTCTGTAGGATAATCAACAGGTTAAATTATTTTTAGATTTAATAATCTATCAATTTCTTCTTTTAACGGTTGGAGTAATGGAATAGGAACTGTTCTAGGGACCGATTGTATATAGGGTTTAATGTTGTCTTTTAATTTAATTTCCATTTCTGTTTTAAATGTACCTATATCATTAAATATTGTTGAACCAGGGCCGTAACTACCATTGGGGCAACCGGGGCAGTGCTCCGGGGCCCCGGCCAAGGGGGGCCCCGCAGGAGTCCCCTTTGATTGGCCGAGATATTACATTGATTGACAGAGATTGACATATATTTTAACGAGGAAAATAAAAATATGTATTTTAAAAGCCGATCCCAACAAAAGATTTTCAAATGACACAATTTTAAAAATATCTTTTAAAAATAACGCAACATAAAGTTTTAATTTTTCACTGAGGAAATTAGTCTTTTCGACTAAAATGCAATTGGAATAGAACAGGGGCCCCCGATATCTCAACATAAAAATTTAAATTATTACTTAGGAAATTAGTTATTTCGGCGTAATAAAACCTAAAATGCCATTGGAAGAGGGGCCCGGGCTCAGCTGGGGCCCCCTAGATCTTTCGTAAAGATATAAATTGTTCCTGAGGAAATTAGTTATTTTGGCGAAATAAAAACTAAAATGCAACCGGAATAGGGGCCCCAGGTCCCAGCTATTTTGTATTAACCAATTTACTCCAGACCACAACTTGGTACGTGAAAGGAACCACATGGTACCACGTATTGAAAAGAAAGGTATACATAAGATAAAATGAACACATTAGGATCAGTCCCACCAGTACACTGACCAACTTCACTGAGTGTGTTTGGCTCACACTGCAGTTGTTCAATGTACCTTAAGGTGCATTTACGTTCGCTTGGTTATTCGTTCGGTACAAAGTAAGACCATTTACATTGTAGCGAACGAACGCCTTCGCTGATGATCCGTCCACAATGTCAGATAAAGATGAAGATGTAATCATTAGAGCTGTTAATTTTATAGTTATTGGAGGACATGCTGAAAACAAAAGAAAGACGAGAGTGTGGTGTTCACACAGGAGAAAAAATACGTTTTCAAGGGGTGAAATAAAACATTTTTCCGAACCCCCCCCCCTCCCGCTGGAGGTACATTCCCCAGACCTCCCGGTAGGGGGCCCCACATCACGTTTGCCCCGGGGCCCCCAACATCGTAGTTACGGCCCTGTGTTGAACATTTTCTGAAAACTGCATCTGGCTTAAATACATTATTTATATTTTTTACTGTAACATTTTCATGAAATTGTGAAAGTTTTAAGTCTATTATTGCTTTCCTTCCTAAAATAGGTTTAGATAAATTTTGTATAACAAACATTTGAGTTTTTGAAATGTCATTATTATGACAGAGCGTAACAGGAAGAGTTGCTACTACCTCCAATTTAATGCCAGATGGACCAGTAACTTTTTGATAAGGCTTACATAAAGTTTTTAATATCTCTTTAGGCATCAGAGAACTAGGAATACATGAAACATCTGCTCCAGATTCAATTAAAAATTCAAATTTTGTCCGCAGCTCAAACACAAGTATAGAAATCAGCCACTCTCGAGCCTCAATATTATTAATATAAACAGAGCCGACAAAATTCAAATTATTATGCTCTGAATTTATCATAAAATTATCAATTTCTACAGTACTAACCTTATTTTCCCTTTGACCTTTACCAGATAAACAAACTGATGCCCAATGACCTAATTCTTTTGCACTTATTACACTGAGATCTTCTAGCAGGACATACCTCCCTTGACTGAGACTGCTGACCACAAAACATACACGTGTCTCCCTGGAAATTCTGTCTTCTGATGTTGTCTGCCTTCTGAAACGATCCGGTGACATTGCCTCGTTCTCTATTTTGGACACCCACTTTTGCTACTTCTTGAGTTGGATGATAACGGTTTTCATTGCGCAATTCCCGAGTCTGATTTGCCTGCATTTCTGCTTGTTTTGCTTGCAGCAATAATACAATCTTTCAAAGTCAGAGTACCTTGTAGTTGCAAACGTTCGCTAGTTTTTGTATCCAACATTCCTACCACTATGCGATCCCTAATTAGCTCTTTCTTAAGGGTGCTGTAGTCACAATATTCTGCCAACGAATGTAAACTGGTAATAAAGTGTTCTATATAGCTTCTCCTGGTTGTTGAATTCATGAGTTAAACTTAAACCGTTCGAATATTACGTTACGACGGGGAATAAAGTGATTTTCAAAACTGTGTAACATCTCTGAATAAGTATTTGGAATTTTCGGAAACTGTAGAACGATTTCTTCGGACTCATCACCCATTATACACACGCCCAAACTTATATGGAATCATCTGATATTTCTTACTATTCCGTGCGAATTTAAAAAACGAACACATGAAGTTCAACAATATTTATTTTAATGCAATTTAATAACAAATACATAACAATTAAATAAAACAATAAAGTATTTAACAAACAAATTGAAAGTAGTTGTTTTAAAGTCAATAGCGTACAAAATTTCAATGTAAAACAAATAATGTTTAACTTGTTTTTATTAATTTTTTTTGTATTTTGTGGTAGTCAGTGTTATCACCTCTAGTCCTTATGCAAGCTTCAGTTTGCTTGGGCACGCTCCTAATCAAATTATCAACATTTTGTTGTGGTAGATTGTGCCATCCTTTAAAAGCAGCTGGTACTAGCCGTGCGGTGTTTTGTGGATTATCCCGGCGAGCTCTAATTTTTCTTTTAAGCATATCCCACAAATACTCTACAGGATTAAGCTCGGGTGAGAAAGCAGGCCACTCTAAACAAGGGATACCTTCTGCTTCAATGATGTCTGTAGTCCCTCTAATGGTATGTGGAGGTCCATTATCATGGAATAAAATTAAATTTTCTCCTGTTGCACCTCTCCAGAGCCTGACTACAGGTTATCAACATACCTATGAGCAGTTAAAGTTGATTGGATGAAAATTAAAGGAGTTTTTTTACGGATCACAATTCCTCTCCAGAACATTACACTTCCCCTTGTATATTTGTGAACAGATCTGACAGTTCTCGTTCTTGCTTGTCTTCCTCGACCTCTAAGTACACGATTTCATGGGTCATCTGATTTTCCACCTGATTACATTAAATCCTGACTATTTTTGAAAATAGCACATTTCGTCAATTCCCAATGTTTCAGTTTTGGTGGTGAAGACACAATTTACGCGATCAATCTTGTACTGCCTGGATAACTCGGGAACCCATAACTATCTCCTGCTGTATACTTCTTGGTACGAGCTCTTCTTCTTATCGTTTCAACTGAAACAGTTACACCTGTAGCTTTCAAAAGCTGCCTTTTGTAGCAGTTACGCTATTAACTAAATAAATCCCAATAAAATTTCATCAAATACCCCTAAATAAATCCCGTGTGCGACGCCGTCGATCGACTTAAGAACGATATCTCTCTGCTCACGCGCGAAAACCTCGGCGGTCGATTTTGTCGATCCGAATCGGGAGCTCAGTTTTGGTCAGACTCAGAGCGAACACGCTGTGTTTTTTTTTCTAAGTGGCGGATTTGGACGAGATTTTGAGTAAAATGGAGCAGATATATCACTAAAATCAAGGAACATTAAGACCATTTTTTTTTAATAGCGATGATATCAAAACTCAATTTATCTTTGGTTTTTTTTACATAAAAGAAGTTTAAGGCCAGCGTGTTTCGTCTTTCCAAGTAAGTAAACTGTTGATATATTCCTCATTATTTTTAGATGTAATGCATCATTGTAGTTAAGTTCATATATAATCCATATTATAATAATGATATTCATTTCCATTTACAAAGGAACAATCAATCAAGGCCACAGGGTTTTAGTGTTAAATTTAAATTCCAAATTGTAGCTCATATTATCCTTTAAATATTTGAAAAGAACAGAAGGTCAAGTTTTTAGTGTCCAAACCTAAAATCTAATATCTTTTATACCTTATCGTTACGCTTTTTACTTAAGGTTTTTTTTATCTGTGATTTATAAAAAGTTTTAACGAGTATCTATACAGCCTTCTGTCACGCCCATCTAATGCGCACGTCCCTGTCATGTCTGAATTGAAGTAAACTTCAGAAATTTTGACATGACATATGGATACCTAACCTACCTAATATTTGATGTTTTTGTTTGGGCCTGTTTAATATGTACTGCTACTGTTATTGAAATACATAATAACTAAATTTAATAAACTTTATTGTAGATTCCGCCACTTAGTCACTTAGTTACGTCGTCACATAGCAATTTAGTAAATTAGTCACTTTGCATTCCTTTGCATAATTTATGTCACTTGAAGTATGTACCAGTAACTGTTAGCAACTTTGCCATGGTTTACCCCTAGAGTTACTTTTGATTGGATTGGATATTACCTATTTCACAACATCCAGGATTGGATTTATCACCACAGCAGCCCACTAGTTTTTGCCGTGCCAAGAGGAAATTCATTCCTATCTGGACTTTAAATAGGAACTGTGGTTAAGATAAGTTGTTTAATTTTATTATTTACATATTTTGGGTACTCTATAGTTGCTTGCACTGTAAACTTCTTGTATGCATACAATCGAGGTAAACTAGGTACATATTTCTTGATAGATAGGGTTTTAGGTCGTTGGTTTTTTTTTTTTTTATTTAATATAAGTAGTAGTTTCAAATAAATAAAATTAGGTCTTGTTCAATAATCATTATAAATAATAATTGTATCTTGAAAATTTGATAGGGAAGGGGTCGTTAAAGGTTTGTCGCAGATTTCAAATAGGGAATATGTCTTGTAGGTTTTTACATTGTATATTAAGAGTCTGACCAGCTCATTTATATAAATTATATAATAATTAGTATTTTTGCTAGATGAGATACTTAATTTTTGGTAACCGTAGCGTTCTTGTCGTGTACATATCTCACTAGACGAGTTCAATTTAGGAAATAATTACTAACTTTTTAGTTGTAAGGACTTAGTGCTATTCTGACGGACTTTTGCTTTGGATTTTCTACTAATACATTTACTTAGCGCAGTGTGTAGTGGTTAATTGTAAGTTAGTGGCTTTTTGGTCCTATTTGACCGTTAAACCACCCACTACCACTGTTGTTATGTTTTGATTTATATATTACATTGTCAATATATGTATAATATAGGTATTATTGTTAATATATTTGTTATTAGAAAGGTTGATGTTTTATTTCAGTCTGTATTACCAGTATATAATATAGCAGGACAAGATTAGTATTTAGTATTTTGTATTTCAGGTGGTTGTAACCAGTGTCATAGAGTTCCTGTTGTTCGTTACTTCAAAAATCTCGAACCTGTCCAACTTCTTGGTTCTGAGAGCCGAGTTGTTCGTTCGAGTTGGCGCCCTTTGTTCTTCTTCTTTCTTTGTTGTATCTCGATATTATTTTATCGCTAGCATTCTTATCTATTTTTCTTCCACTTTGTGTTTGCAGGTCTCATTTTCTTCCTAGTTGCTATAATTTCATTATCAAACCTTTCCTTTTTGTATCTCTAATAAAGCCAATATTCGGTGTATAGAAGCTAGCCCGAATACCCACTTGAGATTTAGTGTCTCTCTGCCCATTTAATTTGTCCTTCTGAGCTAAGCCCCTCTTCTTTTTGTCTTAAATCTCTTCTCATTTATTTTCCCACTATTTCGTCAGTTCTTTTCTTCAAAATCTCTATACCCGGAGTATAGAGGTTTCAATTGGCTAGACCAGCGATTCTCAATCTGTGGTACATGTACCACTGGTGGTACAATTCATTACTTGCGGTGGTACACAAAACAGAAAATTTTTTTAAAATAGTAGTACTTAGTAAGTCTTCAGAATACACTCTAAAAATACAGGGTGTAACAAAAATACAGGTCATAAATTAAGTCACATATTCTGGAACCAAAAATAGTTCGATTGAACCTAACTTACCCTAGTACAAATATGCACACAAAAAAAGTTACAGCCCTTTGAAATTACAAAATAAAAATCGATTTTTTCCTATATATCGAAAACTATTTGAGTTTTCTTATTGAAAACGGACATGTGGCATTATTATGACAGGAAAATCTTAAAAAAAAATTCTGCACCTCATAAAAATTGTATGGGGGTTTTGTTCCTTTAAACCACCCAAACTTTTGTGTACGTTCCAATTAAATTATCATTGTGGCACCATTAGTTAAACACAATGTTTTTAAAACTTTTTTGCCTCTTAGTAATTTTTCTAACTAGTTTTTATCGAAATATTTTGAATATTTGTCAAATCCACCACATATTGGTATACTGTTAAGTACGATTATAGAGACCCTATAATAATATGAAAATTTATTTATAAATTACAGATTTTATAAGTATATTTTGAACCATATTAAAAAAGAAGCCACATCTCGATATAAGGTGCCTTATCGGAAAAATACTAACGAGGCAAAAAAGTTTTAAAGACACTGTTTTCAACTAATGGTACCGCAATAATAGTTTAATTGGAACGTACACAAACATTTGGGGGGTGTAAAGGCACAAAATCTCCATAAAATTGTTATGTTAAAATATTAAAAAAGAAGCCGCATCTCGATTAAAACTGGTGTATCTAAAAAATAATAAGAGGCAAAAAAGTTTCAAAAACATTGTATTTAACTAACGGTACCACAATAATAATTTAATTGGAACTTACATAAAAGTTTGAGGGGGTTTAAAGGAATAAAACCCCCATAAAATTTTTATGGGGTGCACAAATTTCACTATAATTTCTTTTTAAGATGTTCCTGCCATAGTCATGCCACATGTCCATTTTGATTAAAAAATCTCCAATAGTTCGATATATCGGAAAAATCGATTTTCATTTTGTAACTTCAAAGGGCTGTAACTTTTTTGTGTGTGCATATTTGTACTAGGGTAAGTTAGGTTCAATCGAACTATTTTTGGTTCCAGAATATGTGATTTAATTTATGACCTGTATTTTTGTTACACCCTGTATATGTAGTACCAAAAATAATAAAAATAACTGTAGGTGGTACATGACTCAAAAAGTTTAAGAACCGCTGGGCTAGACCCAACGTGTGGCTTCTTTTACATTTTGGCTTTAAAAATATTTTCTTTAACTTTTGTTTTTTTATCTTGGTGGTTTCAGTGATTGTGTTTTTAGATTCTCACTTTAACATTCAGTGTTGTACTTCAATTTGGTGTTTTTTGGAGATTATCTTATACCTATATCTTGAATAAACTTGTTTTGCTATAGTATACTGTGTTGACTGAATAAATTTATTTGTTTTGATTAGCTAAATAATTAATAATAGATTAAATTGAATTAAATTAAAATTAAAAATTTAAATATCTTGAATTTAACGGTTTCACCTATTTTTACAAGTCCGGAGTAGCATTAAAAGTGAATCACTACCTTGAATTAAAAGTTTTTTCGATTTTAGGTTTATCGGAAGTTGTAGCAGTACATTTCAGCGGATTTCACGACTGGACCAAACAAATAAACATTACTGGTATAGGTATCCACTCACAACATTAACTTGAGGACAGAGAGTAAGTTACACTTTACCTACTTACATTTTGTCTCATTCTCGTGTTTACTTCCCAGTTGTTTATAATGACATCGTTTAAGGCAGAACATCTCTTAACTCCTGAACTAGACTATGAATTAAAAATTCGTCAATTAAGTGATCCATCTTTGACTACGGATGATGCTAAAATAGTGGTGTTGAGAGGTGCGTTGAAGCAAGCTTCAGCAAATCGTAGTTATGCTGTTCTGTCAGCTTCACATCTCAATTTTGTTGATGAGGTCCGTGAAATAGAAGCCACTCTTACAGATCTAAAGACCCAAATTACCTCTTTCGTTGGCTCCTATAGTGATGTAGTGTATAGTCGCTTGACTTCCCGTTTAGGTCATGTTTCAGGTAGGGTGCATTTGTTAGAGTCGGTAAATGAGGAAGAGGATGCCATTAAGAAGTCTCTCAACTTCAAGATACTTAATCTGGAAGGCGAACTTGAGTTTAAAGTAGTTCCACAGGCTCACTCTACTCCTCATAACCCTAGTGTCTCAGTAAATTCCTTCCCTTTCTCTAAGTCGGCTCCTATTTATAAATGGGGTGTACAGTTTTCTGGTGGTTCGAATGAAAATGTTGTTAGTTTCTTGGAGAAAATAGAATGTTTGCGTCTAGCTCGTGGGAACGGTGAAGATGAGTGCTTTTCATCAGCTGGTGACTTGTTTAAGGATTCAGCTCTTACTTGGTACCTCAATAACCGAGGTAGTTTTACTTCATGGCAACAGTTAGTTGCCAAACTGAAATCAGATTTTCTTCCTTATAACTATGACGACAACTTACTGGACGAAATTAAATCTCGTAAACAGGCTCCCCAGGAGAAAGTCACCATCTTTATCAATGAAGTTGTTAGTTTGTGTAACCGTCTGGAAGTTCCTCTTTCTGAGTCCCATATAGTAAGAATTATTAGGAAAAATTTGTTGCTGTCTTATCATCCGAGTCTGGCACTCACTGACATTCTCTCGATTGCTGATCTTACAGAAAAATGTAAGAGGTTAGAAGAAGTTTTGTCCTGGTCTTCTGAACCTATATCTAGTGTCCCAAGTCGGTCAAATTTCAGAAATCAGGAATCGTCCTTTTCTGATATGCAAAATTATTCTCGGTCTGGTAATATCTCTACTTTTAATTCGAAGATTACCTGTTGGAATTGTCTTCGGTCCAGACACCGGTATTCTGAATGTTCTGAACCTAGAGGTCTGTTTTGTTATGGGTGTGGATGTCAAGGTGTACGTAAGAGTGAATGTGAATTCTGTTCAAGAAATGACAGAAGGGGTGACTCCCACTCCTCATCAAAATACAGGGAACACCCTAGAAAATCCTCAAGACCTAGAAATCAGTTTCTCGAGTCAGGAGGTCCATGCCCCAACCACTCAAATATCCCAACCCCCACCGAAAGACAAAAGACCACAGAACGGCAGATACCAACCGAAAAGAGGACGTTAGTCGATCATGTCCTTTGTGATTCTTCTGTAGTTTCTCCAAGTAGTACCTTATCTTCTTTTATTGATGTTGACATTAATTCATTATTAGTTCGAAAAAACAAGGATAATCGTCCATACCTTGAAATATCTATATTAGGACATTCTTGTTTAGCTTTACTGGACACAGGGTCCAATATCTCTATTTTAGGTTCTCTAGGTCTAGAATTTCTCCAGAACTCTAATGTTAAGATAGGTATGGATGAGAGTTTGCAAGTGACTACAGCTGATGGTCAAGTCCAACCAATTTTAGGTCAGTTTACAACTGAGATTTCTGTTAGTTCATGTAAAAGGATGATTACATTTTTTGTTATACCTTCTGTTAAGAATTCAGTTATCCTAGGGATGGATTTCCTGAAAACTTTTAATAGTGAATTGAATTTTACTGAATTTTCTTTATCTGTCTCTTCCTTTAATATCTCTTGTGTTGATGCAGTTAAAGATATGAGTAGACTTAATAGTTGAATAATGTCATCAAATCCTTCTCTTCTATCTCTTCGAAGAATCAGTTAGGTAGAACTCATCTCATTGAACATCACATTGATGTGGGTTCGTCTAAGCCCTTCAGACAATACCAGTATCCATTGCCTCAAGCCTGGCATGAAAGCTTAGTTAAGGAGGTGGATGATATGCTTAAGCTTGGTATTATCGAGCAGAGCTCGTCGAGCTTTTGTAGTCCCTTGTGGTTGACGAAGAAGAAGGATGGGACTTTTCGTGTCTGTTTCGACGGACGTAAACTTAACAGCATAACGATGAATAGGGATGCTTATCCTATACCTCGTATAGACATCATCCTGACTAAGCTGCAAAATGCTAAATACATTTCATCCATTGACTTAAAGAAAGCATTTCTCCAGATTCCGTTAAGCGAAGAGAGTAAGAAGCTTACTGCTTTTGCAGTAAGTGGCAAAGGATTGTACCAGTTTACTACAATGCCTTTTGGTCTGGTGTCTGCTCCACAGACTATGTGTAGATTAATGGATTTGGTAATAGGCCCTGCTTTAGATCCCTATTGTCAATATTATCTTGATGATATTCTAGTCATTACTCCTGATTTCAACACTCATATCTCTGTATTGCAACAGTTGTTTCAGCGTCTAAAAGATGCAAATTTGACTATTAACTTAGATAAAAGCAGCTTTTGTCGTGACTCTATTAAGTTTTTAGGATATGTTGTTGATTCTCACGGCCTACATACTGACCCTGACAAAGTGTCAGCTATTCGTGATTTTCCTGTGCCTAAGAATACCACCCAGGTTCGTCGATTGTTAGGAATGGTGGGTTACTATAAAAAGTTTGTTAAGTCTTATTCTACCTTGTTGTCCCCTATTACTGACTTACTTCAAAATAGGAAAAAGGGACAAAATATTGTGTGGACTCCTGAAGCTAATGAAGCTTTCATTAAAATCAAGGAGGCTCTCACCAACTCCCCAGTTATGGTAGCCCCAGATTTCACTAAGCCTTTCTATTTAATGACTGATTGTTCAAACACAGCATCTGGTGGTGTACTCTATCAAATTGTAGATGGAGAAGAACACCCTATAGCCTACACCAGCAGGAAATTAAATAAAGCCCAGAAAAATTATACGACAACTGAAAAAGAGTTGTTAGCCATAATTACGGGTATTGAACATTTCAGATATTTTCTTGAAGGTCGTTCGTTTACGGTCATAACTGACCATAGTAGTTTGGTGTGGCTACAGGGTATGAAGAACCCATCTCCTCGTTTGGCTAGGTGGATTTTAAAATTGGCACAATATGATTGTAAAATTGTTCATCGTAAAGCTGCAGGTGTAGTAGTCGCTGATGCACTATCTAGAACTTTTGATATTAATTTGTTAGACTTATCTACTTTACAACCAGATGACTGGTATCGAAAAATGTTGTATGATGTCCAGAATGTTCCAGGTAAATTTCCTGATTTTAAAGTTGAGCATGGTGTTTTGTATAAACATGTGTTAAGTTCTATGGATGCCCTTACTGGAATGTCGGAATGGAAGATAGTCGTTCCAACTCCGAATACAGCAGAGGTTTTGGCCACTTTTCATGACCACCCTACTGCAGCTCATTTTGGGTTCTACAAAACTTTCCGTCGTATATCCGAGCTCTATTACTGGCCAAAGATGCGCCAGACTGTTCGTGCTTATTTAGCTCGATGCAAAATCTGTAGTACGTGCAAGTCGACAAATCTTCCTCAACCAGGTTTAATGGGTAGTTATCGACGGATTGATTTTCCATTCCAACTTATATCTTTAGATCTTATTGGTCCTTATCCTAGGTCGTATAAAGGTGCTCAATATGCCTTAGTAGTTGTTGATTACTTTACAAAATTTCCTTTGGTTCATACGATGTCTAAAGCAACTACTTCAGCAATTATCAAGTATCTGGAGAATGAAGTTTTCTTAATCTATGGTGTTCCACAGATCGTGTCATGCGACAATGGGCCCCAGTTCACAGCCAAGGCTTTTCGTGATCTCATGTCTAAATACAACGTACAAAAGATCTGGTACAATGCTAACTATCATCCACAAATTAATCATACCGAAAGAGTTAACAAATCAATCGTGACTGCTTTAAGATCGTATTCTTTTCCTGATCAGAGAGCTTGGGATACTCATATCCACTCTATAGTACAAGCTATCAGGACTTCTTCTCACGAAATAACCAAATGTCCTCCATCGTACTTAATGTTTGGTCGTCATGTTCCTCTTTCTGGTGATTACTTTGGTAAGATATCCGATAATGCCACTAATTTTCCTGCAATATCAGATAAGCTACACCGTTTAGAAGATCTTCAGCATCTTCCTGATATCTATGTGGATGTTCGCAAACGTTTAAAGGCATCTTATGATAGAAATAAGTGCCGTTATGACCTGAGAAAGCGAGCCTTATCGTTCAGAGTCGGAGATTCCGTTTTGAAGAAAAATTTTGTCAAATCAGATAAAGTGAATTTCCAATCTGCCAAGCTGTGTCAAAAATACATACCTTGCACTGTTATTAAGGTTATCTCTCCTTTGATTTATGAGTTGAAGGAAACCTCCACTGGCAGGAAACTAGGAAGGTTTCATGTCAAAGATTTACTTGAGGATAAGACTGTAGGTCCACATAACTTGTCTGATAATTCTGATGGTTCATCTTCAGATGAAGATTAAATTGTGAGGGCCAATTTGTTATTTAAGATATGTCTATCTATTTTGTTTACCTGGTTAATTTCTGTTTGTTGTGCCTTTTATCTTATCTTAATGTTGGGTAATATCTTAGTTTATGACCTTGTTCATTTTCTTGTTGGCAATATATTTTTTTTTAGAAAGCATATCATAGGAGTACAGGATGGAAAATGGGAATTTTCCCCATCTTGAATTCTGGTGTTAAATGAGTATTTATAGGGATACTTAGAAAACACTGTTAAAACATTTAAACATTTTCTTTAAGTTATGGCTTTGCATGGTTCAGGCGCGCGGACCATGCCCATAAAGCTTATGTATTCACTTAACTGTGTCAGGATTTAGCGTGGGTTCAGGACTGATCACCCTGGACTTGTGCACTTCACTTGGCTCAGAAATCTAGTAATATCTATAAGTTGTTCCTAGAGTGTCTCTTAGGTTGAAATTAGAATGTGTCATATAGAATTAGATCGTTCTGATATTCAGCTGTAAGTAAGTCTGTTTAACTTGGTTGTCATCTCCTATGCTGTTATCTTTTAAATGATTTGAGTTTTAACATATCTTATTACTTTAAGTTTGGTTACCTGTCTCTACCACTTGCTTGGATTAGTGGATGTGAGTATGTGAGTTACCTTATTTGTCTCCCTACTGAGCATTATGTTAGTAGATGTTCTCTTGCCTTAAGTATGCAAAGGTAGATGTGAGTTTCTCTTCACCTTTACCTTTAGTTGAGTTTATCTCGTACCTTTACCTTGATGCATTTATCTTTATCTTTACCTTGAGTTTATCTCGTACCTTTACCTTGATGAGTTTATCTCTTATCTATATCTTGATTGAATGTATATCTTATCTTTCTCTTGATTATTATAAAGTCCTAAGAATCTGTCCTTCTCTGTGCTGGTCGTGAGTAAAGAATTGGACCACGTCAATAGTACAGTTTAGGTATTTCAGTTAGGATTTTTATTCTCTTTTACCTTTTGTGCATACCCTCTACCACGAGTAGATGCGGGCTTGCCAATATCGTTATCTTTTAGCATACCCTATACCATGAGTATAGTGGGCTTGCTAGTATCTTTACCTAGATTGTGTCTTCCTATCACTGCTCAAGAGAGTAGATGTTAAGGATTATCTTTTACCTTGATTTTTAGTTGTTGTTGATATCCAGAACCATATCATTATTTATGTTTAGCTTTGTAGTAATGTAGTTTCAACTAGTCTTGATGAATTCGTCCCTCATTGAACTCTTGGGTGATTAATAGAATCTGTTCGCTTTAGTGTCAATGTTGGGTAAAGTTAATAGGATTTGTTTTAGTTGTATTTGATTGTTGTGAATGGTTCTGGTAATATTGTGTTAGGGGTTGTTAATAAACGCCTGTAATTTAGTTTTAATGATGGTTTGTTAACACATGAGAATGTAGATAGTAAGTAGTGTTAAGAGTTAACTTACTCTATAAGGTTGTATAATTATATTAGAATGTAAGCGATTAACGCGTAATTGTTTGTTTTTTTTTAATCTTTGGTTTTACTAAATTAAAATTATCGCGTTGAATAACTTATGTCGGTCAGTTACCTTTGTCGGTCAGTTACATAGCCCTTCTATGTTTTATACGTTCTGCAAATATGATTAAATATATCTCGCGTGGCCTTTATACTGTTTGTATGACTTCGTTCCTGATTTTTGTTCCGCCTCCTCAGCAAATAGTATGGCTGTTGAGCCTACCATAATTATGGTTTTATACCACCACGTTTCTCCTTTACTGTGTCCATCCTCGGGTTCGCCCTAGCGTTAGTTCGCTCGGGAAAACTTAAAAAAAAAAGGAAACTTTTGGGAGTTTTCCTTTTTTTGCTGGAGATGAGGGAGAATGTAGCAGTTACGCTATTAACTAAATAAATCCCAATAAAATTTCATCAAATACCCCTAAATAAATCTCGTGTGCGACGCCGTCGATCGACTTAAGAACGATATCTCTCTGCTCACGCGCGAAAACCTCGGCGGTCGATTTGTCGATCCGAATCGGGAGCTCAGTTTTGGTCAGACTCAGAGCGAACACGCTGTGTTTTTTTTTCTAAGTGGCGGATTTGGACGAGATTTTGAGTAAAATGGAGCAGATATATCACTAAAATCAAGGAACATTAAGACCATTTTTTTTTAATAGCGATGATATCAAAACTCAATTTATCTTTGGTTTTTTTTACATAAAAGAAGTTTAAGGCCAGCGTGTTTCGTCTTTCCAAGTAAGTAAACTGTTGATATATTCCTCATTATTTTTAGATGTAATGCATCATTGTAGTTAAGTTCATATATAATCCATATTATAATAATGATATTCATTTCCATTTACAAAGGAACAATCAATCAAGGCCACAGGGTTTTAGTGTTAAATTTAAATTCCAAATTGTAGCTCATATTATCCTTTAAATATTTGAAAAGAACAGAAGGTCAAGTTTTTAGTGTCCAAACCTAAAATCTAATATCTTTTATACCTTATCGTTACGCTTTTTACTTAAGGTTTTTTTTATCTGTGATTTATAAAAAGTTTTAACGAGTATCTATACAGCCTTCTGTCACGCCCATCTAATGCGCACGTCCCTGTCATGTCTGAATTGAAGTAAACTTCAGAAATTTTGACATGACATATGGATACCTAACCTACCTAATATTTGATGTTTTTGTTTGGGCCTGTTTAATATGTACTGCTACTGTTATTGAAATACATAATAACTAAATTTAATAAACTTTATTGTAGATTCCGCCACTTAGTCACTTAGTTACGTCGTCACATAGCAATTTAGTAAATTAGTCACTTTGCATTCCTTTGCATAATTTATGTCACTTGAAGTATGTACCAGTAACTGTTAGCAACTTTGCCATGGTTTACCCCTAGAGTTACTTTTGATTGGATTGGATATTACCTATTTCACAACATCCAGGATTGGATTTATCACCACAGCAGCCCACTAGTTTTTGCCGTGCCAAGAGGAAATTCATTCCTATCTGGACTTTAAATAGGAACTGTGGTTAAGATAAGTTGTTTAATTTTATTATTTACATATTTTGGGTACTCTATAGTTGCTTGCACTGTAAACTTCTTGTATGCATACAATCGAGGTAAACTAGGTACATATTTCTTGATAGATAGGGTTTTAGGTCGTTGGTTTTTTTTTATTTAATATAAGTAGTAGTTTCAAATAAATAAAATTAGGTCTTGTTCAATAATCATTATAAATAATAATTGTATCTTGAAAATTTGATAGGGAAGGGGTCGTTAAAGGTTTGTCGCAGATTTCAAATAGGGAATATGTCTTGTAGGTTTTTACATTGTATATTAAGAGTCTGACCAGCTCATTTATATAAATTATATAATAATTAGTATTTTTGCTAGATGAGATACTTAATTTTTGGTAACCGTAGCGTTCTTGTCGTGTACATATCTCACTAGACGAGTTCAATTTAGGAAATAATTACTAACTTTTTAGTTGTAAGGACTTAGTGCTATTCTGACGGACTTTTGCTTTGGATTTTCTACTAATACATTTACTTAGCGCAGTGTGTAGTGGTTAATTGTAAGTTAGTGGCTTTTTGGTCCTGTTTGACCGTTAAACCACCCACTACCACTGTTATTGTGTTTTGATTTATATATTACATTGTCAATATATGTATAATATAGGTATTATTGTTAATATATTTGTTATTAGAAAGGTTGATGTTTTATTTCAGTCTGTATTACCAGTATATAATATAGCAGGACAAGATTAGTATTTAGTATTTTGTATTTCAGGTGGTTGTAACCAGTGTCATAGAGTTCCTGTTGTTCGTTACTTCAAAAATCTCGAACCTGTCCAACTTCTTGGTTCTGAGAGCCGAGTTGTTCGTTCGAGTTGGCGCCCTTTGTTCTTCTTCTTTCTGTTGTATCTCGATATTATTTTATCGCTAGCATTCTTATCTATTTTTCTTCCACTTTGTGTTTGCAGGTCTCATTTTCTTCCTAGTTGCTATAATTTCATTATCAAACCTTTCCTTTTTGTATCTCTAATAAAGCCAATATTCGGTGTATAGAAGCTAGCCCGAATACCCACTTGAGATTTAGTGTCTCTCTGCCCATTTAATTTGTCCTTCTGAGCTAAGCCCCTCTTCTTTTTGTCTTAAATCTCTTCTCATTTATTTTCCCACTATTTCGTCAGTTCTTTTCTTCAAAATCTCTATACCCGGAGTATAGAGGTTTCACTTTGGAGCTGCAGGTGAGACATGGTTGGGTATCTTTCAGCTGATTGGACAATTAAATGATCGTGGAGAGCCGTTATTACTTTTGGCGACTTTCCCTTGATTTATTTTTGAGCTTTCCTAGTTCCTTTTACCTAGCATATGTTTTGGACAGAACGCCCTGTATTACGCCTAGCTCTGCAGCTATGTCCATCTGAGAACATTACTTTCTCCACAAGGCCAATAATATTTCCTCGTTGTAAGTTTTATAACCCCACATAAGGCATATTTTCGTTTTTGGACGCAAAAGTTAGTTTACTTATTTTCGTTCAACTTGCAACTCAAGCAAATAATCTATACCGTACCGGGCTGTACTACCCGATTGTCTTATATATTTGTTTATTTTCAATAAAAACCTTTAATCTCCGCAACAATAACAAGTTTTTTCAAAAGAAATAAATATTACTTTGATATACATGGTGATTCCATATAAGTTTGGGTGTGTGTATATATAAGAATGTCGATTTTGTCTTTCTCCGGCTTCTGATCTTGTCCCTACACGCTCATGAAACGCTGATATTTGGTTGTGAAAACGTAAATTTCTCCGGTGGATTTATCTGAACAGGCATGTTAATTGTCGTTGAGCCGCTACTAACGTCTGAATCTGTATTTGCCATTGCCATTTTGCTTTGTGTATGATTTCAACACAACCTACATAACCTAGACACTACACGTGGAAAAGTTAAACTTCACTAATCATTTTTCTCTCTCTTCACTTGAAGTATAAAGTTAATCTGGAAAAGTGAACCAGCTGCCACCATGTTCTGTTAAATAAGTAAAAGGGTGCTTGCACTTTCTCAGGTTTATTGAATTCAATACAAACGATACATACAGTCAGGTTAGAAGAGATGAGATCTGCCATCGGCCCCGGCCTTGACGTATATGTGACTGACTTCACAACTTACAGAGTTGCCGGATTGTGCCGATAGTACATCCGCAAATGCTTCGTTTCCGAGATACGGGATGTTGAAGTTTTTCTTACAAACTGACGATTTATTTATTGCTCTAAAACCCGTAGAGATATGCAAATGAAATTTGGTAGGTTTTAAGGGACAGTTATTGTGCATTTTTTGATATACAATTAATAATTCTATATTCACCATTGGCGTGCATACGGGTATAAACATTTTAGATACAGCCCGTATGCACGACAATCTTCTTCTTTAAGTACCGTGCCCAAATTTTTAGGCGTGGGTAGCTTCCATAACAATTTGCCGATATCGTTCTCGATCTTGTGCGGCATGTAACAATTGATCTGCTGATAAGCCAGTCCATTGACGAAGGTTTCGGAGCCATGAATATTTCTTTCGACCAATTCCTCTTTTTCCGTCGATCTTTCCATTGAGTATTAACTGCAGCATCCTGTATCTGCTACCTCTCATTATATGCCCCAGATATTCAAGTTTTCTCTTTTTTATCATCTTCATTAAGTCACCTTCGCCTTGACCTACTCTGTTTAAGACTTCTCTGTTTGAAATGCGTTGAACCCAAGATATTCTGAGCATTCTACGATACGACCACATCTCAAAGGCTTCTAATTTGTTCATCATATTAACCTTCATGATCCAGGTTTCACATCCATATAGTAATACAGGATACACATAACATTTTAGGAACTTGATTCTTAGTTGTAAATGAGAGTTGCTCAGAATAGATCTAAGTTTCATAAATGCTCCTCTTGCAATTTCTATACGAGTTTTAATTGTATGTGAATATAAAATTCTTAATTGTATGTCAAAAAATGCGGCATAAATACCTCTTCACACCTACCAAATTTCATATCTCAACCGGTTTTAAAGCAATAAATAAATCGTCAGTATGTAAGAAAAAATTCAACATCCCGTATCTCGAAACCGAGGAATTTGCGACCATACATTTATAAAGCAAATGATGGTCATTATTTTTTCATGCAGAATTACCCCTTAAAGTTTGTCGCACTTATTTAGAAACATCCTGTATTGATGAAGAACATGGTTAGTTGTTATCGTGCCTAACTTTTTTATTATCCAACGTAAACAAATAAACCAAAAAAAAAAGAAAGAAAGCCTAATGCTAGGATTGAGTTTTAATTTCAATATTTTATCTATGCTAAAACATTCCACAGGGGGTTCCGAACTTTGAGGTATAAACACAGTATGATTGTTACACCCGGTATACAATGACAATTTACCTGTCTAGCAACAATATTATTATAGCGATATTGATAAAGAATAAGGCTGTAACATACTAAAAAAATCACTCAAATCGGACAACAGGTTTAGAAAATTCGAGACATCTAACTTGAATAATTCATCGAGTGACCCGCTTCTTATGATCGCAAGTGTAGTTTTCAACGGCTAGACATTTAAACAAAAACCGATTTTACTTAAATGTGATCTCTCTGCAGATACGGCGTTTTGGCTAAGGACGGCAGAGCTGTTGACCGTTGTTCACTACGTTCAAGCGCGCTGGCGCGAACCTGCTGCAAAGCGAGTCGAAAGTAGGAATATTCAACACTATCTCCCTACGTTCGACTCGCTTTGGAGCAAGTTCGCGCCAGTACGCTTGAGTGTAGTGAGAAACGGTCAACAGCTGTTCTCATTCTCTTTTTTATAAACTACTACTCGATTCAATAACATACTCCGGTGTGTACACTTTACGACTTTACAGACCAAAAAGAAGTTGAAAATATCAGTTGACAATACTCCTCAAAACTGCTTTTTTCAAATGCATTGTAACTCAAAAACTACTTGACCGACCCACCTGAAATTTTGTATGTTTATATTTCCTCTAGACATTCCGTGAGGAAACGCTGTCGAGATATTTTTTGTTTTACGCTTATTTTTTATGTTGATTTTCGCCCTTCTTTGTGCAAAAAATTTCGTTGTTTTGACTTTTGAGTAATACCAAAAAATCAAAAATCGTTATAACTAAAACTTAGACAGAGTTATCTCGGTAAACTCATAAGCCAGCGTTTCCCAACCGGTGAGTCGCAACCCACTAGTGGGTCGCGGCAAGGCTCTTATAGTAGCTGAAAAACGTACATTTATATCATCATAGGTGAGGAATGGGTCGCGAATATGAAAAAACACCAGAAGGTGGGTCGCCAGACATAAAAGGTTGGGAACCCCTGTCATAAGCTAATAACAATTTTTTTGATATTTTTGTTTCCCATGATCCACTGATGAGTTCTTACTGATGAGATCCATTTTTTTTTGAGGTGTCTTTAAAAATTTGCCACCGTTGGCTTATTTTTCAATATTTTTCCTTAATTTTTTTTAATATTCTTTGAATTACACTGAATATGCTTATTTAATTTAAAAGTAAAATAATTCTATCATACTTTCAAAAAAAATTCACAAAAATGTGCTTAAAATATTGATTTCAAACCCTACGCCCCCCTTAAGGATAGCTATGACACGATTTTGATAGGCAACCAATGCAAGACATATTTGTCAATGTAAGAAATTTAATAAGAAAAATGTTTCATCCGAAAAGCAGATGGGTGCATGTCGATCTATATTCGGATCTTAGACTATAATATAGAAGATATGAGCTTATCCCGTATACGGATAATGGCAAAGATAATGATAATGATTTAATATATTTACAATTTATTAAACGATATGCGAGAAAACCAAATTATTAGCAAATACACAAAATGCTTAAAATATTCTGGGAACAATATATTTCAAACGTATTGAATTTTTAACAATAAATATTTTTGTTACAACTGTAACGGATATTTATAAGCTAAATGCACAATTAAAAAAAAAACTTCAAACGTTTAATAAGATCAGATTACTCCGACTTGAAGTGTTTTATCGGTACATAATCTGGATCATTCTTATCAATCTTCATTGGCGAAAAGGATCTTTTTTTGATATCTTCGGCTTTAATATGGGATACCCCTTCCTTATCTTTGGAAATTTTAGATATTATTTTTATATTTTTAGCATCGGCAATAGCTGACATCGGTTTATGCAACGTTGAAGCTGCAATAAGGTTTTCTATGTCATCTACGTCCATCCTCGATATAGTTGGTTGCTTTTCTAATGGCCCAGGAGTGACCTAAAAAGCAAGAATGTAGGTATAATATACAGTGAGCACGTAAAGGTTGGAATAAATTTATTTTCTCGAGAATGGACAAATTTGGAAAAAATCCCGAAACAGGTAAATTTTTATTTTTAAATTACGACTTTTTGGCATATATATATATATATATATATATATATATATATATATATATATATATATATATATATATATATATATATATATATATCCTCTAAGGTAACAGCTGATCTGGTAGGCAAGAAGGGGTTGAAGTTATTGGGTATGCAGCTGATTGAAAGCCAAGTGATACTCTGTTCAACAAATCATTATATTTCGACAATTTTCATTGTCATCATCAGATGAGAGCTACAAATATTTAAACATGGTACATTTTTTTATAATACAATTTCTTTGTTAATTATGTCTTACTTGATTGAGGTTAGTAGCAATGATCTTCAACATCAAGTACTTTGCAGTATGAGACCGTGTGGGTTACAGCTTTAGTTGGTACTATATCCATTGAATTATTATAAATATTGTATAATTTACTATCACAATAATAAAAGGACGAACACAATACACTTTAAAATCAAAACAAAAACGTTTGTTAATCGACTGTCATTAAGGTTAAGTACCAGAATATCAAATATCGAATGTTGCTATTTTATGTGAGAAAATAATTAGTTCCATGTCACTAATGTCACAGAGGCTTATTTAATTGAAGTTTACTATACCGGTTGTCTCTTAGTTTTGAAATTTATTATTATATTTTATGTTATGTTAGTTATTTATTTAGGATGTGTGTTAATTTATGTTGTTTTTCCAGATTTAGTAAATAAGCGTAAATCTCACTCAGATGCTCGACATCTGATTTCTTATTTATCAAGTAATCAGTTTGGGTGATAAATGCCATCTCAAGGAAGAGTCTAGAGAAGGAATCAGAGGAAGAGACTCTTCCTTGAGATGGCATTTATCACCCAAACTGATTACTTGATAAATAAGAAATCAGATGTCGAGCATCTGAGTGAGATTTACGCTTTTTTACTAAATCTGGAAAAACAACATAAATTAACACACATCCTAAATAAATAACTAACATAACATAAAATATAATAATAAATTTCAAAACTAAGAGACAACCGGTATAGTAAACTTCAATTAAATAAGCCTCTGTGACATTAGTGACATGGAACTAATTATTTTCTCACATAAAATAGCAACATTCGATATTTGATATTCTGGTACTTAACCTTAATGACAGTCGATTAACAAACGTTTTTGTTTTGATTTTAAAGTGTATTGTGTTCGTCCTTTTATTATTGTGATAGTAAATTATACAATATTTATAATAATTCAATGGATATAGTACCAACTAAAGCTGTAACCCACACGGTCTCATACTGCAAAGTACTTGATGTTGAAGATCATTGCCACTAACCTCAATCAAGTAAGACATAATTAACAAAGAAATTGTATTATAAAAAAATGTACCATGTTTAAATATTTGTAGCTCTCATCTGATGATGACAATGAAAATTGTCGAAATATAATGATTTGTTGAACAGAGTATCACTTGGCTTTCAATCAGCTGCATACCCAATAACTTCAACCCCTTCTTATATATATATATATATATATATATATATATATATATATATATATAAAATAAAATAAAATAAAATATATATAAAATATATATATATATATATATATATATATATATATATATATATATATATATATATATATATATATAAGAAGACAATGAGTCTTTGCTGACAGTAAATGTACAGTTTTTGGTTATTGGGTTATGCAGCAATTGATAAGTGTACTCTTTTAAGTCTTTATTCCGAGCTTTCGTTCATGATTATGAACATCATCAGGGTGCTACAATTATATATGTGAAACAATATGAAAATATGTATATAAAATTATATGTACTTACAACTTATTGAGGATATTTCAAATAGGTGGTCATTAAAATGAGAATTGTACTTATTAAAATGGTCATGTAATGTCTCGATAAAACAAAATTATTCAAATAAAAATTTTATAATTTAGTTCAACTTCAAAATCGACGAAATATAAAATGACACTTGGACATTCATGACATGGCATTATTTAAAATATCTAACAAAATTTTTTTTTTTTTTTTTTTTTTTTTTTAAGGATGATCAATTTAGTAAACGACCAATAGGGTCAATGATAATTAAGAAAGTATTTTTTAAATTTTATAAATTACTGTTGAAATTATAAATTAGGGTAAAATTTAAAAAAATTAGTAAAATTTTTTGATCAAGTTTAATTAGAAGTTTTAAATTATTTATATAAAAGTAATTTATAAAGTTGTTGACAAAAATTAATTTATACAAAAGTAATTTATAATGTTGTTGACAAGTCAGAGTATCTAGAAGAGGAGTTAGGAGATAACTCACGATTATCTAAAAATAGTAGATAAGAAAACATTTCATTTAGGTGGCCTATATCAGTACGATGATTCATCGAATTTGGATTTTTATTTATGTGAACCATTTCCAAAAAAAGCCGCTTTGAAGTATGTGACTCACGGTCCAATATTTTAGCGTTATTGTAATCAATTCGATGATTATTATTGAAAACATGTTCACCCAATGCACTTCTGTCAGGGTACAATCTGCAGTCTGACTTATGTGAAGTTATTCTGTCTTTTAATCTTCTTGATGTTTGACCAATATATATTTGATTACAATCAAAACAAGGAAGACTGTAGACTGTACCAGTTTTAGAAAGCATTGGAGTCTTGTCTTTGACGTTTGAAAAAACCTTATTGACTGTGAGAGTCGTCTTAAATGCAAGTTTGATATTTTCGAAAGACTTAAAAAGTCTAGTAAACTTCGGTGCAATATCGCTAATATATGGTAAGGTCATATAAGTTACGTTAGTAACGGGAGTCGCGTTGGTTTGCGAGTTGTCTGCATCAAAATTGTTATTAACATTTGTTGGTTGAATGTTAATTGTATTAAACAGTAACTTCTTCAACAAAGACTCTGGATAACCGTTTTCCAAAAAAAGTTGATACAATATTTTTAAATTTTTTGAGTGAAAAGAAACATCGCTGATTTTTAAAACGCGGTTTTTTATGGATTTAATTAAATTGATTTTCATAACGTGTTTATGGTATGAACTATAGTTTAGATATCTGCCTGAACTAAGTGGTTTACGATACCAATCCACTAATAAAATGTTATTTTTACGTATAACTCTAGTGTCCAAAAAAGGTACAGAACTCAATATGTCCTCTTTTTCAAGAGTAAATTGTATATGATGGTTAAAGCTGTTAAAATAGAATAACAAATTATCAAGTTCATTAGTAGGCAAGCAAAGTAGAATGTCATCTACATATCTTTTGATGAAAAATAATTTGAAGGGTAACACACGTAACACAAAATCTAAAATATAATCCATAACATAATCAGCTAAGATAGGGGAAATTGTACTACCCATAGGTGTACCAAAAGTCTGTTTGTAAAATCCACTGTTAAATACAAAATAATTGTTTTCAAAAAGAAAGGTTAAAAGTTCAAAAAATGTTGACTTAGACAACTCACAATTATTCGAAATGCTAGACCAATTATAGTCAATGGCAGTAATACAGATATTAAGATATACATTACTAAACAGAGAAACTACATCGAGGCTGGCAATCTCGTAACCATCAGGTATTTTTAAATTATTTAATAATGAATTGACTTCAAAAGAGTCTTTTATGTGAAACTCGTTGTCTAAATCATACGATCTAGTAAGAATTTCAGCCAAAAATTTTGATAGATTATCTGTAGGAGTGCCTATAGATGCTAAAATTGGTTAATCTTTTTTTGGAAAACGGTTATCCAGAGTCTTTGTTGAAGAAGTTACTGTTTAATACAATTAACATTCAACCAACAAATGTTAATAACAATTTTGATGCAGACAACTCGCAAACCAACGCGACTCCCGTTACTAACGTAACTTATATGACCTTACCATATATTAGCGATATTGCACCGAAGTTTACTAGACTTTTTAAGTCTTTCGAAAATATCAAACTTGCATTTAAGACGACTCTCACAGTCAATAAGGTTTTTTCAAACGTCAAAGACAAGACTCCAATGCTTTCTAAAACTGGTACAGTCTACAGTCTTCCTTGTTTTGATTGTAATCAAATATATATTGGTCAAACATCAAGAAGATTAAAAGACAGAATAACTTCACATAAGTCAGACTGCAGATTGTACCCTGACAGAAGTGCATTGGGTGAACATGTTTTCAATAATAATCATCGAATTGATTACAATACCGCTAAAATATTGGACCGTGAGTCACATACTTCAAAGCGGCTTTTTTTGGAAATGGTTCACATAAATAAAAATCCAAATTCGATGAATCATCGTACTGATATAGGCCACCTAAATGAAATGTTTTCTTATCTACTATTTTTAGATAATCGTGAGTTATCTCCTAACTCCTCTTCTAGATACTCTGACTTGTCAACAACATTATAAATTACTTTTGTATAAATTAATTTTTGTCAACAACTTTATAAATTACTTTTATATAAATAATTTAAAACTTCTAATTAAACTTGATCAAAAAATTTTACTAATTTTTTTAAATTTTACCTTAATTTATAATTTCAACAGTAATTTATAAAATTTAAAAAATACTTTCTTAATTATCATTGACCCTATTGGTCGTTTACTAAATTGATCACCTTTAAAAAAAAAAAAAAAAAAAAAAAATTTGTTAGATATTTTAAATAATGCCATGTCATGAATGTCCAAGTGTCATTTTATATTTCGTCGATTTTGAAGTTGAACTAAATTATAAAAATTTTATTTGAATAATTTTGTTTTATCGAGACATTACATGACCATTTTAATAAGTACAATTCTCATTTTAATGACCACCTATTTGAAATATCCTCAATAAGTTGTAAGTACATATAATTTTATATACATATTTTCATATTGTTTCACATATATAATATAGTTGTAGCACCCTGACGATGTTCATAATCATGAACGAAAGCTCGGAATAAAGACTTAAAAGAGTACACTTATCAATTGCTGCATAACCCAATAACCAAAAACTGTATGTATATATATATATATATTAATATATATATATATATATATATATATATATATATATATATATATATATATATATATATACATATGGCTCACAAATGATAGGAAGCCCGCTACAACCTGCGGATGAATGGAAGCCCGCGGTTTACGGGGTAAGGGGATTGTAGCACTGTCTTATTCCTACGGTCTTACGAAGCCCACTCGTATAAACGCGTTCACAGTGTATATGGATTACGCATTATACGAAGCCCGACGATGTTGCCATGTTTTAATTTACGTTTAAATAATACGACTGTTCTACGAGATCCTTATATGTGTATATAAGTCGTCATATTGCCTGTTATAAGAAGCCCAATTCTATTCAGCAATCTATACGAAGCATTTTAGAAGAGTCAAGATAGAACGAAAAGATGCATTGTTTCGGAGCAATTCAAAAAAGATTATCTTTTTCTAAAACTTTTTTTGTTAGTTTATATACATGTTAAAGTAAAAAGTTCTACTCACAGATTTTGCCGCTTATTGTTTATTATTTGTTTAACAATAACAATAATTGTTTTGTACAGTGTGTCCAATTAACACGTTGACGGACACTGCGTCAAATGTATAAGCAAGTGTTGTGACACTATATGTATTTTGCAAAGTAGAATAGGGAAAAATTCAACGTATATAGACGTTGTGTCACATTACATCAATGGAAATTAGACGACTATAGACGTTCTGTTCGTCAACGTGAAAAGTTGTGCATGGTCTAAATTAAAAATAGAACCATCAGTTCATTTTTTTAGCCGTATACGAGATATTATGTCAAAAAATATGAATTTTACTCAAGAGTAAAGTCGCTTTATTATTCAAAATATTGAAAATTGTTATAATGAAAAGTTGTTTGGAATTAAGAACTATATTCTAATATGCCATTTCATCTTTCTAATTAAAAAAAGTTGATTTTTTTTTAATTATGGATATACAACATTATTTTCAGTTATTTCAATTATGATTACTCTTTTATTATAGACCAGTAAGGATCTG
Organism: Diabrotica virgifera virgifera; assembly: GCF_917563875.1. NCBI lineage: Eukaryota > Metazoa > Arthropoda > Insecta > Coleoptera > Chrysomelidae > Diabrotica > Diabrotica virgifera. The sequence continues at coordinate 124,319,874 of NC_065447.1, read as the reverse complement.
TGAAAAAACGTCTATTTTTGGATGTGAAAGGTGGCATTCGGATTTTTGCAGATAAAGTTAGGTGATAACTTCGTTAATAATAGTTGACTTATGCTCCTTCTCAAATATGCCCGGAACATTAATAAAAAAAATAAAATATTTAAAAATTTCGAAAAACGTCGATTTTTTCTGCTTTCTTTGCTTATAACTTTAAAACGATTCGTTTTGAAACAAAGTCGTACAGAAATAAAATAAAGATAATTGAATTTTGTATGATATCCGACTGGTCAAAAATGTCTTAACTTATTACCTTTTCTGCAATATAGCAATAAATACAAAATAAGGGGGCAAAATATGCCTGTTGTTATTCAATGTTTTTAACCACTTTGGTGGTACTTAGAACCTTAGTAATTCACTTAGGAAATTCTTTGTAACATACTTAAACCGTGTACCAAATTTCAATAAAATCGAGCTAATGCATTTTGCATAATAAATTTGCAATTTAAATGTTTTTAAAAAAGTTCAAATTTTTTAAAATCTTTCTGAACAAAAAGTAGACCATTTAGAAGTTGTCTAATTTTTTTACATATAAAGCGGTGCTTTACCTATCCAATACACTTTACAGAATTAAAATCGGATTATTTAAGGGGCCTCAGCAATGTTTTAAACTTATAAACAATTTTTTGGCTTATAAACAAATAGCTTTGTTTAATAATAAAAAATTAATTTTTAGCAATGCAAATAATTAAAACCGGTATAATTTGATTTAAACTTTCAAATGCTGTCAGCAGAATTGCTATTTTATTTTTTAATCAAAACTTATTCGCGTTCAAAAATTGCACTTTTTCGATTTATTGAAAGTTCCACTTCGTGTATCTCGAAAACTATGCATCCTACGAAAAAACTTGTAAGAACATTTTTTGCTTAGACTTACCCAAGAAATATAAAAAAATGTTTTATTTTGCGAAAAATCGATGTTATGTAATTCCTCAAGTTCTTTGTTTATAACAATTTTATCGACATCCGGATCAACTGTTACCCAAAAAAATCGTGTTCCACGATCTTGGGTAAGTCCATCTAAATAAAGGAGCCCGCAGCACCCCCTCCTGACTACAGGACTAATTTGTTTATAAGCCAAAAAATTGTTTATAACTTTAAAACATTGCTGAGGCTGCTTAAACAATCCGATTTCAATTCTGTAAAGTGCGTTAGATAGGTGGAGTGCTTCTTTATATGTAAAAAAATTGACAAATCTTTGTATGTACTAGTTTTTGTTGTGCAAGATTTTAAAAAATTTTAATTTTTTAAAAAAGTTTAGATTGCAAAATTATTATTCAAAATCTAGTAAGTCAATTTTAATGAAATTTGGTGTACGGTTTTAGCACATTACAAAAATTTTCTAAGCGAATTAGGAAGGTTCCAAGTAAAGTGCCTTTTCCTCCCTTGAATGACTACTGCCCTCCGCTACGCGTCGGGCAGTAAACTTCATTCTCGGGTGGAAAAGTAGCACTTTCCTCCCTTGTTATACAAATAGCTATATGTATCATAATTTAAATAAACAACTAAAAATAATGTTGATTAGAAAAATTTTCAATTTTTTTTTCCATTAGAAGGATGAAATTGCATATCAGAATATAGTTCTTAATTCCAAACAATCATGTTAAATTATATAATTTAAAATAATTTTAAAAATATCGTTGAATTTTGTTTCTATTTTGTTTTTGATTATGCTGAATCCGAATGTGGCATTACAATTTGAAAATGTTTATAAAGAAGCTCTTTTACACTATGTCTGCGTAGCAAGGAACCATATTTGAAACATTTTTATTACAAATTTTACGAAAAAAAGTTTATTCTTCATAAATTGCTCTGCATAGTCTAAAATCTAAAACCCAATCATCAGATATCAAGTTTTATCAATTTTATACGAGGTATGTCAAAATACGAATTTTGTTAAAGAGTAAAGTACCTTTATATTCCAGAATATCAAAATATGAGTATTATAAAAAGTTGTTTGGAATTAAAAACTATGTTTTATTATAATTACATCATTCTAATTGAAAAAAAATTCAATGATTTCTTAAATTACGGATACCCATCATCATTATTTTATTTCAATTATTTCAACTATTTTATTATTAATTTTACGAAAAAAAGTTATTCTTCATAAAATACTATATTCTGTAATATTCATAAAATACTCTATTCTATAATTTTATACGAGGTATGTAAAAAATATGACTTTTGCTTAACAGTTCAGTATGGTTTGTTCAACAGTAAATGGTTGAGTTCAATTAGTGCGGTCGTAAATATTATTAAATTTATCTGACCTGGTCCATTGTTAAGACCCACCCCGAGCGATAAGCAACCGAGGTAGACAGAGTTGGTCTTTTGACAATTAACACTGACTAGACGGTAATCCCATAATAAAGCAAATAAATTGTACCAGAAAACATATTTAAATTTTACCTGAAACCGGACCTTTTATACTATTATCGGTTATTCTAGGATGTTTATAGTGGTAACTAATTGAACTCGACCATTTACTGTTAAACATACCATACCTTTATAGTTCACAATATCTCATTTAGAAGAATGTAATTGAACAGTGAAACATATTTTGTAATTCCAAACAACTTTTTTTAATAACAATTTTCGATATTGTGAAATCTAAAGGTACTTTACTCTTGAGTGAAATTCATATTTTTTTATATACCTCGTATGTCAAAATGTAAAATCGTATGTAAAACCTCGTATGAGCACACAGGAAACGATTTTTAAAAATGGCCACCAATGTATTGCATTCGCAGATGATCTAACATTATTATCGACAAGTAAGAAAGAGCTAACAAAATTAATGAGCAATATAATAAAACAAGCCAAACCTTTTGGTCTTCTCATAAATAAGGAAAAGACAAAATACATGATAATGGGAGAAACAGATAAAGAAAATGAAGACAATTTCACATTGGAGATAGAAGGAGAAAATGTATGCGCATTTAAAAGAGTTTCAGAATTTACATACCTGGGTGTAAAAGTAGATGAAAAGGGACATGGGGAAGGGGAAATAAAAGCAAGAATAGCAAAAGCAAACAAAAAGTATGGAGCATTGCGTCCATTAATGAAATCCAAAGATGTGTCAAGAAAAACAAAAATAAGAATCTACAAAACAGTTATCAGACCTACAGCTACATATGCATGTGAAACATGGGTGCTTAAAAAATCAGAAATAGACCTTTTAGAAAGATGGGAGAGGAAAATACAACGAGCAATATATGGAGGCGTGAAAATAGACGGTCAATGGAGAAGAAGAAATAATAAGGAACTTGAAGAACTATATAATGAACCAAAAATAACGACGGCAATCAAAGCACAGAGAATCCGATACTTAGGACACATAGAAAGAATGGGAAAGGCGAGAATGCCAAAAATGGTTCTATTACGTAAGCCAATACAAAAAAGAAGAATAGGAAGACCAAGAAGGAGATGGAAGGACAGCGTATATGAAGACTTAAAACAAAGTAATATTGTAAACTGGAAAGAAAAAGCTTTGGACAGAAAACAATGGAAGGAAGTGGTGAAGAAATGTATGGAAAGACTATAATGTTAAGTGTAGTATTAAGTGTTTTATACAAACAAATGTAATATTGTATATATTATAGTAGTATAGGATATAGCATTATATATAAATATGTAATAGTAATTGTAAGGAAAAATTAAATCTTTCAGCCCTAGGCCTTCACGGCCTGTTGAGCTTAATAAATAAAACCTCGTATGTAAAATTAATAAAATTTGATATTTAATGGTTGCATCTGAGATCATATACGATGCAGAGTATTTTATAAAGAATAACTTTTTTCGTAAAACTGGTAATAAAAAAGTTATTAATAGGTTCGAAGTTACGCAGACATAATGTTTAAGAGCTGAAAATATTTTTTTGTTGAAAATGTATTATTGTTCAAGCTTATTATTAAATTTATTTTAGGTAAGTTTTAGAGAAAACATTTTTGATCACTTTTTATGAACAATTTTTTAGTTGGTAATTTTCGGTTTTTGTATTACATTTTTGTTATCTTTCTTAATTTTTGTCAAAAAGGAATAGTTTATTTCATTTCTAAAATAAAATTATTGAGTAAATTTTAAAAAATACATCAAATGCTTTAAAAAATCACCTATAAAATTGTAAAAAATCTTTTCAAACTTGAGTAATACCGTTTTAAAGTGCTGGTAATTCTGTAAATTACGTTTTTACTTAAAACTTACGTAAAAGTTTTCAAAAATTCCATTTTTTGCGTCATATCATGTGAATTAAATTTTTGGCATTTTTTTGAATGAAACATTGTTTAGTAAGATGTTTGAAAGGTAAGTTGTGCAAATTTGAGAGCTTTATAAGAAAAATTTTATTAGTTACACATTTTTAAATAATGTTTAAACAAAATTCAGCCCACACCGTACTTATGCCCATACATTTTATTTCTTTTTATATTGGGTTATTTAAAGAAACATCTAATTTCGCAGTTCATTTGTTTAATAAAAAATTAAGTGCCCACTTCTAGAGTAGAACTTTTTAATATGTTGTTTATTAAACATTTCTTAGGGCCATCGGTACATAATTCGCAAATATTTTAAGGCTATCCCTACTTTTTCTGTCTTTACACGGCAAATTACGTGCAGTAAAATTGTCACTGGTATGGATATGTAAACTTTACTTGACAATTTCATCATTAACTGTAAAGATGGCTTTTGAATGTTCTTGGATAACTTTTACTAGTATAATTAATTGCCTTAATTGTTAATTCAGTTAATTAATATGATTATTTCATATTTCCGACCAATAGAAAGCTACAAAAATACAAATTAAATTGATCATTTTTGATAATATCCCATCGTCAAGTATATTACGTCAGATGCCCTTCGTTGCTGTGAAAAAATACATTCAGTGACATTAATGACAATTACTGTTTTAAAACTTATAAAAGTGATGACTTTCAATCGTAAAATATTTATAACAACTGTGTGTTTAATTGTACTAATTTGTGCTTACATAAATAAATTACAATAAAATTTTGGTTTTAAACAGTTTTATTCAAGAAATAATCGCAGCAAATTGCAGCTCGATCTCTGAAATTATTATCGAATTGTTTCCCTCGTGCCACTTGACGTAATTTCACTCCCCTTCGGGTCGTGAAATTAATACTGTCAAAGTGTCACTCGGGAAAAATTCGATAATTTCAGAGCTCTTGTGCAATTACTACTGATAATTTTTTCACTACCTATGTATTCAGTAATAATTTATCTACTGTACAACAAAAGCTAATAATCAATCGAGAAAAGAGGAAAAGTGACAAAGTAATTTTTTAATAATATATTGTTACTATGAAACGCTTACAATTTTGAACATCTGTAACAACACAATACTTGGATCACTGAATATATCCTGGTGTATCCTCTGCTTTGGATCTTCCATAAATAATAAACAATAAATAACTTTTTATTAAGTTCACGTCTTAAATCAATTATTTATCAAACACATTATCAATATTATTTAATCAATAACTGAAAATATTCCCGATGCCAGGTCAAATATTTAAAATTGTCACTGTCTGACTGACAATATGCTGGCAATATTCTATTTACTACTGACAAAGATTTGGAAAATATTACCACGGACATTGTGTTCATTTTTTTTCAAATCCTGAAAAAAAAACAATAAATATTTTTGAAAAATTTAAACGCAAAATGAAAGACTAAATTATTACCGAGGGCCGAAAGTCTCTTACAATAAATAAAAAGTTTATTTTGAATGAGATATTTTGAAATTAAAAGTCACACTAAATTTTCTTTTAGTTTTTTAGCCCTGTAACTTATTAAAATAAACATTATAAAAGTTCTCAGGGACTTTCGGCCCTCGTTAATAACGTAATCTCTTATTCTGAGTTTAAAATTTTCAAAAATACTTAGTTTTCTCAGAATTCAAAAAAAAATTAATTCCATTTGAGTAGCATTTCAGCAGAAACTACGTACCCATCCCCTTAATGAAATTAAAAAACATCTATATTGTTTGGTTTTTTTCGAAGGGAAAATCTATATGCATTTGTATTAAATATTTTGTATTTGTATTAAATGAGGCGCTCAGAGCAACAGTGGCACAGTCCACAAATTGAGCATTTTTAGATTAATACATCAATAAAAGCAGAAAAATTGGATATATGGTTCAACAGTGGTCTACACAATCTAGCTCTACATTTGGCAAGATGGCACTACATAATGTATTGTTGCCTTGACAAATACTAAAAATACGAATGAAACAGTGGCCTAACCCTCAATTGTGTGGCTCAGACCCAACAAACAAGTGTTCATCTTATCAGAATCAGAATAATACGCATAATTCATAAGAATGACTATTTTTAATTTTATAAAGTAATATTTAATAATAATAACTTTAACCCCGTCCTTGACTGAGTGGTAAGAGCGCCTACCTTTGGATCGAAAAATCCGAATGGTTGTGAGTTCGAATCTCACCAGGGTCAGAAATGTTTCATTTATTATAAATTAATAAATGAAAATAGTTTCTGTCCTTGTGGGATCGGTACTCACCGGAGGGACCGCAGACGTTCGGATACAGTTAGCGTCTCTTTGCAAAGACAATGACGTCAACTTTGCAAAGTAACAAGACACTTACTCAACACACACACACTACACATTACACTAGGTACCCAACTGTTAAAAATTACCGTACCTACCATGCCAATGGCCATTAGTTGTCGAGGCATTTACTTTTTTAAATAAAAAAAAAACAATAATTTAATTTGTCATAATAATTTCCTATTTGGTAGCAAACTTTGTGGCTTATTACAAACTAAAATAGTAAATTAGTAATACAAAGTATTAATTTGTATTAATTGTATCAATTAAAATAAATAATTCTTTTGCGATTCAATTTTTAAATCTTTTTTCTGTCGGTATCTTACTGTGTACAGGTAATGCTAAGAATTACCATAATCTGTTCTCGGGAGTCTCAGTACACAAGATTAATGACGATGAACGACCCAAAAATACGAAAAATGTGCATTGCCAGGTAATGATAAAAATGTTTACAACCTAATAGTACTTTGAGGAATACGCAAAAACGTTGCCAAACTTCAGGGCTTCTTATAATGGGTAGCTCAATGTGGGCTTCCTAACGCTGCTGAACTTCTACAGAGTATATACTTTTTTTCGCAGCGCAAACTGGTGGTAGATACCATGAACTACTAGTGTATGTTTTGATAATAATTCCAGACATAAGAAGCCCGGGCTTCGTATTGTTAATCATGATTTCAGAGCTACCTATGGTACATTTCTAAAATTTGTCCGAATATATATGAAGCCCAAGCGTATTTACATGTTCTGAACTTGGTTAAAATATCGAGAGAAGGTGTAAAGTACGTTTTTTGGGGAAATAACATTAAAGAATTACGAAGCCCGAATCCGGGCTTCGTAAGGAGGTGTCGGGCTTCGTATGACCGGTGCGATATAGCGTTTTTGGCTTCCTAAAGTCGGAATCCATATATATATATATATATATATATATATATATATATATATATATATATATTGTTATATTTCTATTTGATATGAAAATTAAAATTTGATAATTATAGACAAAATTCAATTTAATATAAAATATTTTCAATTTTCTCAACCACGGGCATATAAATTTAGAACAACCTGTATACAACAAATTGTTATATTTAATTTTAAGAAGTGATTAAAAGAAACTCGGGACAATGCGCTTAGAATGAACAAAGTGAATGGCGCGTACCATTGTCGTTGTTCGCGGAAGGTTCGATCATAAGCCTATGCTAAATAAGACTCAAGTGAAATCGATAATAGGTCATTATCGTTGTTCGCGGAAGGTTCGATCATTAGCCGATGCTAAATAAGACTTAGTAGAAATAGAGAATAGGTCATTAAATTTTGTAAATAGTTGAAAGTAATTTTAGAATGGGAATTAACTATTTTTTTTGGAAATCCATTACGCATATTTAGAAAGTTTAAAAATTGGTTTTGAGGAATACTGCGAATGAGAGTTGGTGGTGGAAGGTTGATTTGTGAATCTGGAAGGGATATTTAGAAAGTAGGGGAATGAATGAAAAATAGAGATCAGAATGTTTTGAGCTGTCGAGAAGTGAAGTCCAGTAGTAGACGGTAGTGTACGGAGAGTGAGAAAGCCGGTGTAGTTCCGTGAGTGTGGAGTATCTATCGTGGAACGAGAGGTAGGCCAGGTTGAGAGTAAAAGAACCTCCTTGAGCCAAGAGTTCCCGGTAGCTGATTGCAGTTTCGAAAAAGGTAGAACACAGCATCACGACAGAAGCAGGAAACGAGAGCTATACGAGCTAGTTTCAAAGGAGAACATTACTGGAAGCCAGGACGAGGTATTGATTGCAGCCAAGGATAGCAGGAAACGGGTCTTGTGTGAAGACATTCTCAGTTCACCAGAAAAAGGTCAGTCTCATTTGTTTGGACATGAATGTATGGGTTTTTCATATTAAATACCACATTTAAATTTGAAGAAACATAATCAATAATATCAGAAAAGCTTCATCAAACTTAAATAGAATTGTTGCTAATAAATCATAATAGTTAAATGTTAATAAAAACTTTCAATTGGAAACCAAAAGGAAATAAGATTCCCATGTGTAAATGTTATGTTTAAGAATAATAAGATATAGCAAATATTAAGCAGTGATTGCCATTTAAATAAAATAAACAATATTTTGATTACAATTGTAACCCATATGTGTTATTATTTTACTCTTTTCTTTCCTATCCCGATTAGGAACCATTGAGAAATACTTAGAAGCCACGTAAGTAAGTAATTAATTTTATAAAAAGCCCTGAGATTTAAAACATATTGATATGTGATCTGGTAAATTAATTAGATTATTATTAATGCATTGATTAAATTAAATGACATATAAAAATATTATCTCATATCAATAATCAAGATCACATCAACTGTCGTCCAACGTGGAAAGCATTGATAAGTATTTCTAGTGGCAAATTTGAAGGATAAAAAGAGTAAAGCCGGTATTTGAAAATTTATATGCCTGTGGTAAAAAGTGAGATACTTACATTTGATAACATAAAATTTTAGATCTCTTTAGGTACAAATTTTACATAACTGATTTAATATTTTATTTTACGATATTTACATTTGATATATTTATTGACAATTTATAATATTTGGGTGAGAAAAAGTCGTTTTGGTAACATACTAGTAAAATTTCATATTTGGCGGGGACAGTACTTCTTGAAAACAAATGTCTGTGACAAGAAGCCAAAGCAAAGACAACAAAAAACAAAAAGAACATTCAAATCAAGAGAATAAGTCAGACCAAGAAGATATTTTAGACACGACAATCATGGCATCAGAACAGCAAGAATTATCAGGAATAGATAAATTATTACAAATGATGCAACTCCAGTCACAAATAATGGAACAGAAAATGGATGAAACACAACAAAAACTGGATGACAATCAAAAAGAAACAAAACAGAAAATGGATGAAACACAACAAAAACTGGATGACAATCAAAAAGAAACAAAACAAAAAATGGATGAAACACAACAAAAATTGGATCAAAAAATGGATAAAGTGGATCAAAAAATGGATGAAACACAAAAAAAAAATAGAAGAGAACAACAAGAAAATGGAGGAACGCATAGAAAAGTATAAAATGAGAATGAAGGACCACATGAAAGAACAAGAAATGAAAATTCAAAATAAAATGAAGGAGTTAACGAATTGCCAGAAAAAAGAAATGGAAAGTTTGGAAAACAAGTTGGAAAATGCTATTCAAGTAGACAGAGAACAAGTGGAAAAAAGAATCACAGAAATAGAAAAACAAGTCACCGAAAACAGGACACAACAGAATGTCGGAGAAAGAAGAGAAATGGTTATACATAGCACAGATGACGTGAAGATAAGGTTTGGCGGGGATGTAAGAAGATTACACCCAGTGCCGTTCATAAATAGCCTGAAAAAGAAAATACAGCACATCGGAAATTTCGAAACAGCAAAAGAAACTATCAGAAACCATCTCAAATATGAAGCAAGCCTATGGTTCGATAGCAAAGAAGAAGAATTTGACAGTTGGCAACAATTTGAACAAAAATTTTTGAATTATTTCTGGGGAAAAATCCAACAATTGGAAATTAACAAGGAATTGCAAAATGGGAAATACAATGATAGGATGGGTATATCAGAAAGGACATATGCATTACAAATTTACTATAACGCAAAACATTTACAATATAATTACTCATCGGAACAATTAGTCGAACTGATTGCAAGACATTTCGAAGAAACACTGGAAGACCATATCACATTGCAAAACTACAAAGACATAGATAGTTTATGCCAATTCCTACAAATAAGAGAATCACGTTTAAGAGAAAGAAAATCAAGAAGGTCGCGAGAAGATTACAGGCCCCGAGAAACACAGGATTACAGAGATAGAAATCAAAATAGGAGGGACTATACAAGACGAGATTTTAATCCCAGAAGGGAAAACGAAAATAGAGACAACGGAAGAGGAAATTATGAACAAAGAAATAGGCAACGGAATGAGGACAGAAATCGAGAATACCAGAGTAGAAACATCACACGCTCAAATCAAGAAAACAGAAATAATGGTAGACAAAATGAACAGGGATATCGAGAAAACCGAAACAGATCCGACAGACCAAGAGAAAATAGAAGAGAAGTAAATAATACCCAGACAGATGAATATGACGGAGAGAGACATTATGACGAAAATATAAACAACGATGAGCAACCGGCGTCTTTTCACGACGGCGCTCACTAAAAACCAAAAATCAAACAGGAATCTTTTGTAACCCCAAGGAGTTTATAAAATTGGCACAGGAACTCGGAAAAGATCCGAGGAATTTATAATATTCACGATGTATACAAATATCACGAATAAAAGATAGAATTACATGAAGTAGATAGTAAGTTAGGATATAAGACGTAGATTAAAGTAAGGAAATATACAGGGAGTTGGTTTTGCCTCGAGAAAATTTATTTAAAAATGCAGATAAATTTTATCGAATACAAGGCGGGGATTTGTTATATTTCTATTTGATATGAAAATTAAAATTTGATAATTATAGACAAAATTCAATTTAATATAAAATATTTTCAATTTTCTCAACCACGGGCATATAAATTTAGAACAACCTGTATACAACAAATTGTTATATTTAATTTTAAGAAGTGATTAAAAGAAACTCGGGACAATGCGCTTAGAATGAACAAAGTGAATGGCGCGTACCATTGTCGTTGTTCGCGGAAGGTTCGATCATTAGCCTATGCTAAATAAGACTCAAGTGAAATCGATAATAGGTCATTATCGTTGTTCGCGGAAGGTTCGATCATTAGCCGATGCTAAATAAGACTTAGTAGAAATAGAGAATAGGTCATTAAATTTTGTAAATAGTTGAAAGTAATTTTAGAATGGGAATTAACTATTTTTTTTGGAAATCCATTAAGCATATTTAGAAAGTTTAAAAATTGGTTTTGAGGAATACTGCGAATGAGAGTTGGTGGTGGAAGGTTGATTTGTGAATCTGGAAGGGATATTTAGAAAGTAGGGGAATGAATGAAAAATAGAGATCAGAATGTTTTGAGCTGTCGAGAAGTGAAGTCCAGTAGTAGACGGTAGTGTACGGAGAGTGAGAAAGCCGGTGTAGTTCCGTGAGTGTGGAGTATCTATCGTGGAACGAGAGGTAGGCCAGGTTGAGAGTAAAAGAACCTCCTTGAGCTAAGAGTTCCCGGTAGCTGATTGCAGTTTCGAAAAAGGTAGAACACAGCATCACGACAGAAGCAGGAAACGAGAGCTATACGAGCTAGTTTCAAAGGAGAACATTACTGGAAGCCAGGACGAGGTTTTGATTGCAGCCAAGGATAGCAGGAAACGGGTCTTGTGTGAAGACATTCTCAGTTCACCAGAAAAAGGTCAGTCTCATTTGTTTGGACATGAATGTATGGGTTTTTCGTATTAAATACCACATTTAAATTTGAAGAAACATAATCAATAACATCAGAAAAGCTTCATCAAACTTAAATAGAATTGTTGCTAATAAATCATAATAGTTAAATGTTAATAAAAACTTTCAATTGGAAACCAAAAGGAAATAAGATTCCCATGTGTAAATGTTATGTTTAAGAATAATAAGATATAGCAAATATTAAGCAGTGATTGCCATTTAAATAAAATAAACAATATTTTGATTACAATTGTAACCCATATGTGTTATTATTTTACTCTTTTCTTTCCTATCCCGATTAGGAACCATTGAGAAATACTTAGAAGCCACGTAAGTAAGTAATTAATTTTATAAAAAGCCCTGAGATTTAAAACATATTGATATGTGATCTGGTAAATTAATTAGATTATTATTAATGCATTGATTAAATTAAATGACATATAAAAATATTATCTCATATCAATAATCAAGATCACATCAATATATATATATATATATATATATATATATATATATATATATATATATATATATATACAGAGAGAGTCTGTAAAGTGGAATAAATTCAATATCTCAAATACTAATTGTTTTTTTGGAAAATGCTCAGACCCGTCGATTAGTATTTCAAATTGTCCTTTTTGACATTCAATAAAAATGTATACAGGGTGTCCCAATTTAGAGATATGACATCATCGTCGATTTTCTTAAATGGCAACACTGTCATTTTGATAGCTAATTTGATAGGGTTTGTAAAGTTATACATAACTGCAAAATATCAAATTTTTATTCTCTACCATTTACAAGATAATAGAAAATAACAAAGTTATATCTGTAATTTGGAATATATTCAATAATTAAAATACTAACTGTTTTTTTGAAAAATGCTCAGACCCGTCGATTAGTATATCAAATTGTCATTTTTGACATATAATAATAATGTATACAGGGTGTCCCAATTTAGAGATATGACGTCATCGTTGATTTTCTTAAATGGCAACACTATCATTTTGATAGCTATTTTGATAGCGTGTGTAAAGTTATACACATCTGAAAAATTTCAAAATTTTATTCCCTACCATTTACAAGATAATAAAAAATAACAAAGTTATGAAGAACAAGAAGTAATCAAATAATAATTGAATTTATTTATTTCAATTAAGCAAATGCTCATAACGTTGCCCATTGACAATTTGACAAAAATTGAGGGCAACATTATGAGTTTTTGCTTAATTTATTGAAATAATTAAATTCAATTATTAGTTGATTACTTCTTTTTCATAACTTTGTTATTTTTTATTATCATCTAAATGGTAGAGAATACAAATTTGAAATTTTGCAGTTGTGTATAACTTTACACACCCTATCAAAATAGCTATCAAAATGACAGTGTTGCCATTTAAGAAAATCAACGATGACGTCATATCTCTAAATTGGGACACCCTGTATACATTATTATTATATGTCAAAAAGGACAATTTGATATACTAATCGACGGGTCTGAGCATTTTTCAAAAAAACAGTTAGTATTTTAATTATTGAATATATTCCAAATTACAGATATAACTTTGTTATTTTCTATTATCTTGTAAATGGTAGAGAATAAAAATTTGATATTTTGCAGTTATGTATAACTTTACAAACCCTATCTAATTAGCTATCAAAATGACAGTGTTACCATTTAAGAAAATCGACGATGACGTCATATCTCTAAATTGGGACACCCTGTATACATTATTATTGAATGTCAAAAAGGACAATTTGAAATACTAATCGACGGGTCTGAGCATTTTCCAAAAAAACAATTAGTATTTGAGATATTGAATTTATTCCACTTTACAGACTCTCTCTGTATAAAAATGGGGTTGAGGTTTATTGGGTATACAGCTGAATTAAACCAAGTGGTACTCTGTTTAACAAATCGTTATATTTCGCTGATTTTCATCAGCATCATCAGACGAAAGCTACAATATTTAAAAAATAGTACAATGTTATAATACGATCTTTTTTTAACAATTTTTATCTTACCTAATTGAGGTTAACGGTATTAAGATGACATCGAGATACTGCAATTTTGATATAAAATTGATGAAATTTTGTTAATAGTGATGTATTAGGATTAATTGAAATTATTTTTATATTGACAAGAAGGACAATTTTTTTGATTTGAAGTTGATTGAATGTCAATAAGGTGAAGTACTAGATATACTAAATATTGAATGTTATTGAGTGTTTTATGTGAGAATAAGTTAGGTATAAATCGTTAATGTCACAAAAGCTTATTTGAATAAAATCTATTATATCGGTTTTCTTTTAGTTGGAAAATTTAATATTATTTTTGTATGATAATTATTTATTTAAAATATGTATTTATTGATGTTGTTTTTCTAATTGTAATAAGTAAGCATAAATTTCACTTAGATGTTCGACGTCTGATTTTTTATTTATTAAGTTATCTGTTTGACTGATAAATGCCATCTCGAGGAATAGTCTCTTGTTAAGATTATTTTCCATTGCAAGGATTTTTGTTTCGTTGTAGTTCATTACATGTTGTTCATCATGTACGTGTTTTGCAAGGGAACATCTATCAGGATATAATCTACTGTCACTCTTGTGTGAAGTGATACGGATTTTTAGGTGTCTATTCATTTGGCCTATGTATTGTTTGTTAACTTCCACAAGGAATACAGTAGATTATGTTAGATAACTGGTCTTTAGGTGTTTTATCTTTAACCTTAGTGAAAATGGAACCGATTGTTAAAACTGTGTAATTGGCGATTTTAATATTCTCATCAACTGATTTAAAAATTCGTGTAAGTTTAGGTGTTAAGTCTTGTATAAATGGTAATTTAAAGTATTTAATTGTAGGTAATGGCGTGTTAGTTGTGTGTACTATTGGGTTAACGTTTTGTGGTGTGTGATTAGGGTTAGTTTGTGTTACAGATAATGTAATATTTGTTGTATTGAATAGTAGTTTATTAAGTAATTTGTTTGGGTATGAATTCTCTAGAAAAAGCTGATGAAGGATTTTTAGGTTTTTATTATGGAGTGATTGATCTGCAATTTGTAAGATTCTATTTTTCATTTGTGTTATAAGATTAATTTTTGTATTATGTTTATGATTCATTATTTTCAAGGAGTTGTGATAATTCTATATAGTCTGTTTGTTTCATGACTACAGTAACGTTTCCTTTGTCAGATCTGGTGACTATAAGTTCTGGATGTTCTTTAAGAAATTTCTTTGTTTTGATAAGTAAGTAGTGAAAGTAGTTGTTGGTCTTTTTATTGAAACATATTTAGAACTAAATTCTGACCCTACACTTAAAATACAAAAAGAAAGTAATAAATTAGTACAGAATTTACTTAATAACAAATTTATTGACGAACCCACCAAAAAACAACTAACGAAATATAATAGTAACGCTCCAAAATTCTATGCATTACCAAAAATACACAAACCGACATTGTCATTAAGACCTATTGTTTCATCTATTAACTCACCAACTGAACATATTGCCAATTTTATAAAAAACATTCTAACTGCATCATATGATTTTAATAATGAATACTACATAAAAGATTCATTTGAAGTAAAAACAATATTTAATGGATTACAACTACCAAATAATTACGTTCTTGTAAGTTTGGATGTCGTTTCTCTTTTTACTAACATCTATCTGGACGCTTGCATAAGATCCATTAACAAACATTGGTCTGACATAACTAAACATTGTAAAATCGATAAAGATACCTTCTTAGAACTAGTCAACTTCCTATTCAACAACACATACTTCTCTTTTAACAACAAAATATATAAACAAAAAATAGGCACTCCCATGGGAGGCTGTGTAAGTTCTATTCTAGCTTCATATGTTATGGATGATTTTTTAGATATAGTCATCCCTGTTCTTCCATTCAGAATAACCTTTTTAAAGAAATACGTTGACGACATTATCTTAGCCCTACCAAAAGATATGATAAATGAACTCTTATACATCTTCAACGATTTCGACCCACATATCCAATTTACAGTGGAAACAGAAGACAAACATCAATCAGTTCCATTCCTTGACACCAAACTAATACATAATAATAACAACGTAATAATAACAGATTGGTATAGAAAACCTATTAGCTCCGGAAGGTATATCAACTATTGGTCATATCATAAACATAATACAGTGGAACCTCGATTATCCGTCTCTCCATTAACCGTCACCTCTGTTAACCGTCAGGGTCCGTACATAAGTTGTATTGACTACAGAAGTAAAAAATAATTCGTCATAAATTCATTTTGTTTGAACATTGCGGTAAGTCGATAGGCCAAGTGAAATTCGCTGAAATGTACAGTTTTGCTATCACCATATTTTAAGAATGAATTAACTGTTTTGTTTTCGTGGCCTAAAGATGACATAAAAGAATGGTTAATTTGTGATGAGGACGCAAAAAGCTATCCATTGTTGACAGATGATGAAATCGTTGAAATGGCAACAGAGGCGGAGGAAGCAGATTCAGAAGCTGACACAGACTACAGGTGACAAATTGATTAGATTGTACGAACACGAATCTCTCTTATATTGTCAAACAAAACATTCAAATAAAATTTGAGAGCTGTACTATGAATTTTGAATTTTTTTAATGTTCTGTTAACCGTCTTTTCGATAATCGAGGTTCCACTGTACAAAAATTAATCTTATAACACAAATGAAAAATAGAATCTTACAAATTGCAGATCAATCACTCCATAATAAAAACCTAAAAATCCTTCATCAGCTTTTTCTAGAGAATTCATACCCAAACAAATTACTTAATAAACTACTATTCAATACAACAAATTATACATTATCTGTAACACAAACTAACCCTAATCATACACCACAAAACGTTAACCCAATAGTACACACCACAACTAACACGCCATTACCTACAATTAAATACTTTAAATTACCATTTATACAAGACTTAACACCTAAACTTACACGAATTTTTAAATCAGTTGATGAGAATATTAAAATCGCTAATTACACAGTTTTAACAATCGGTTCCATTTTCACTAAGGTTAAAGATAAAACACCTAAAGACCAGTTATCTAACATAATCTACTGTATTCCGTGTGGAAGTTGTAACAAACAATACATAGGCCAAACAAATAGACACCTAAAAAGCCGTATCACTTCACACAAGAGTGACAGTAGATTATATCCTGATAGATGTTCCCTTACAAAACACGTACATGATGAACAACATGTAATGAACTACAACGAAACAAAAATCCTTGCAATCGAAAATAATCTTAACAAGAGACTATTCCTCGAGATGGCATTTATCAGTCAAACAGATAACTTATTAAATAAAAAATCCGACGTCGAACATCTAAAGGCGGAGACAGATATCCGCGCCGCGCACTCCGCGCCGTGTGTGCGCCGCGCGTTCGTGGCGCGGTTATTGTTCGTCAAAATTTTTCATTTTGACGATCCAGAGGAAACTTACGAACGTTTAGTAATTGTAGATAATCATGTCTCTGTCCTGTACTTCTACTACATCTTATTTTGGTATTGTTCTGAAACTATTTTCTTGTGTCATCTTATGCAATTTACTATTTTATGTGGAATAAGCCACAGTTTGGGAACATTTCGGGAACTACCTTTTTCGCTTCCTGGCAAAACAAATATAATGGTAGGGGAGCCCAAGCGGGGATTTTTGCAGTTACTCGAGCGCGTCAGATTATCATATGGGGAGAAACGTGGTACCCTGCAGATGTACCTCCACCATATATTGGCTCTTAACACAGGGGAGTTCGTTCAGGGGGGCCCGAAAAAAATCTATCCTTAAAATATTCGAAATTGTCAGATTAAGATAAGGTAAGTTAAGTACATGCAAAAGAGTCTATATTTCAAAAATATGACGATTTGAGCGGGGCGTACGGAAATGGGTGAGTCAAAAAGTTTCACAAAAAAAAGCGAATATTTCGCGAAATGAACGTCAGATTGAAAAACTAAAAACTACGTGTTCAATATTTTTCAAAAATCTATCGAAAAATACCAAACTTGACCCCCCACGGAGAGGGGTGGGGGGTAAATTTAAAATTTTAAATACAAATCCCGCGATCTTTCGCAAAATAAACATAATATCGAAAAACTGCAAAATATACTTTATCAATGTTTTTAAAAAATCTATCGAATGGTTCCAAACACGACCCACACGGAGGTGAGGTGGGGGGTTACTTTAAAATCTTAAATGGTAGACCCCGTTTCTTATTGCAGATTTGGATTGTTTGTATAAAAATAAACAACTTTTATTCGAAACATTTTTTTGAATTATGGATAGATGGCGCTATAATCGGAAAAAAGATTGTTGGAAATGGAAAATTAAATTAAAAAATGGGAAGTCCCCACTGAAATGGAAAATTTTACTCAACTTTTTTGGTTTTAGGACCTAATAATCACAACCCAATAGGTCCCCAAAGCGCTTGAGTGACTGCACATTTAGCATACTTTGCTCCCCTACCATAATATATCTGATTGTTCCTACAACCAGAAACAAAATTAGAGAACTATAGGTACTTCCAAGTCATGCGATACCTTTTTCGTTTTCCGGTGACACAATTGTAATGTATCTGCTTGTTTCAACTGCGTAGCTTCACTAGAAACGAAATTAGAGAACTATACGTTGTTCCAAGCCCTGTGTTAACTTTTTCGCTTTCCAGTGACCCAATTATAATATATCTGCTTGTTCCAACTCAGTTGCTTCACCAGAAGCGAAGGTAGGAAACTATAGGCTCTTCCAAGATGTGCATTACCTTTTTCGCTTTCCGGTGACCCAATTATAATATATATGTTTGTTCCAACTACGTTGCTTCACCAGAAGCGAAGTTAGAAAACTATTGGGTCTTCCAAGTTGTGCGTTACCTTTTTGGCTTTCCGGTGACCCAATTATAATATATCTGCTTGTTCCAACTCAGTTGCTTCACCAGAAGCGAAGTTAGGAAACTATAGGCTCTTCCAAGATGTGCGTTACCTTTTTCGCTTTCCGACGACACAATTATAACATATCTACTTGTTCCAACTCCGTTGCTTCACCAGAAGCGAAGTTAGGAAACTATAGGCTCTTCCAAGTTGTGCGTTACCTTTTTCGTTTTCCGGTGACATAATTATAATATATAGGCTTGTTCCAACTACGTTGCTTCACCAGAAGCGAAGTTATAAAACTATTGGGTCTTCCAAGTTGTGCGTTACCTTTTTGGCTTTCCGGTGACCCAATTATAATATATCTGCTTGTTCCAACTCCGTTGCTTCACCAGAAGCGAAGTTAGAAAACTACTGGGTCTTCCAAGTTGTGCGTTACCTTTTTGGCTTTCCGGTGACCCAATTATAATATATCTGCTTGTTCCAACTCCGTTGCTTCACCAGAAGCGAAGTTAGAAAACTATTGGGTCTTCCAAGTTGTGCGTTACCTCTTTCGTTTTCCGGTGACCCAATTATAATATATCTGCTTGTTCCAACTCCGTTGCTTCACCAGAAGCGAAGTTAGAAAACTATTGGGTCTTCCAAGTTGTGCGTTACCTTTTTGGCTTTCCGGTGACCCAATTATAATATATCTGCTTGTTCCAACTCTGTTGCTTCACCAGAAGCGAAGTTAGAAAACTATTGGGTCTTCCAAGTTGTGCCTTACCTTTTTGGCTTTCCGGTGACACAATTATAATATATTCGCTTGTTTCAACTGCGTTGCTTCACCAGACACGAAGTTAGAAAACTATAGGTTCTCCAAGTCGTGCGTTACCTATTTCGCTTTCCGGTGACACATAATATATATCTGCTTATGAATGTTTTTTTGATATTGATAACTATTTCCGAAGTAAAAGTCGAAAGGTCAAGTAAACTTGATTTCAAACTCGAATTGTGGCTTATGCCCAAATAAAATAGTAAATCTTATTTTTAATACATGTTATTTTTAGTACAACAATGAACTAACATTTTTTAAAAAGGTCCGCATGCACATTTTTTTATTTCAGCTTCTATTTTCGTTCAGATCGGATTTAAGTTGTTTCTTTAAATTAAATGGTTCTTTATTGAGGATCCCACAATAATGATTTTCCACGGTAAACATCAATTTCCTTCCGACAGTTCCGACCATTCCATTACTAACAAATATTCAACTCATGTGCGCCAAAACCAACAAACCACTCGCAAATCCGTCCAAATACGTATTGCGAACCATCAAAGCGTTTGTTGAAAAACCGACAGAATTTAGATCGTGGTGCGCCGTGTGCGTGCCGTTTGTGCGTCACTTGAAAACACGTACTAATCTGACGAATACGATGCGCGCGAGCGGCTCGCACACCGAGCAGAGCGCATATGTATCTCCGCCTTAAGTGAAATTTATGCTTATTTATTACAATTAGAAAAACAACATCAATAAATACATATTTTAAATAAATAATTATCATACAAAAAATTATATTAAATTTTCCAACTAAAAGAAAACCGATATAATAGATTTTATTCAAATAAGCTTTTGTGACATTAGCGATTTATACCTAACTTATTCTCACATAAAACACTCAATAACATTCAATATTTAGTATATCTAGTACTTCACCTTATTGACATTCAATCAACTTCAAATCAAAAAAAATTTCCTTCTTGTCAATATAAAAATAATTTCAATTAATCCTAATACATCACTATTAACAAAATTTCATCCATTTTAAATCAAAATTGCAGTATCTCGATGTCATCTTAATATCTTAATACCGTTAACCTCAATTAGGTAAGATGAAAATTGTTAAAAAAAGATCATATTATAACATTGTACCATTTTTTAAATATTGTAGCTTTCGTCTGATGATGCTGATGAAAATCAGCGAAATATAACGATTTGTTAAACAGAGTACCACTTGGTTTTATTCAGCTGTATACCCAATAAACCTCAACCCCATTTTTATCTACCAGGTCAGCTGTTATTTTAAAGGATATATATATATATATATATATATATATATATATATATATATATATATATATGCATTTTATTCCTCTTCGACCACTTCACCTAGGTGTTCCTGACGAGCGGTTGACATAACCTGCGAAACACGTCGTGTAGAATACCGGTGGTGGTCGAAGTGTAATAAAATGCAATCGCCGTTCTTTCATATTATCACGGTTTCTCCGTTATTGAGGAATGCGTAGCGAATAACGTGGCTTTGTAGACAAATCTGTGATACAAAGAGGTATCTTTTGTCGTTTCATAGTCTTTTATCAAGACTTTGAATTCACATGGTCACGGCCGCTACGGAAAGGATTTCTTCTGTACACCAGAGAAATCCTTTCGTTTATTTCATATAGATGTCGTACCTAGTGTACTGAAGTCTGGTATTTTATTATTACCAGGAAGGCCCCATGCATTTTATTCCTCTTCGACCACTTCACCTAGGTGTTCCTGACGAGCGGTTGACATAACCTGCGAAACACGTCGTGTAGAATACCGGTGGTGGTCGAAGTGTAATAAAATGCAATCGCCGTTCTTTCATATTATCACGGTTTCTCCGTTATTGAGGAATGCGTAGCGAATAACGTGGCTTTGTAGACAAATCTGTGATACAAAGAGGTATCTTTTGTCGTTTCATAGTCTTTTATCAAGACTTTGAATTCACATGGTCACGGCCGCTACGGAAAGGATTTCTTCTGTACACCAGAGAAATCCTTTCGTTTATTTCATATAGATGTCGTACCTAGTGTACTGAAGTCTGGTATTTTATTATTACCAGGAAGGCCCCATGCATTTTATTCCTCTTCGACCACTTCACCTAGGTGTTCCTGACGAGCGGTTGACATAACCTGCGAAACACGTCGTGTAGAATACCGGTGGTGGTCGAAGTGTAATAAAATGCAATCGCCGTTCTTTCATATATATATATATATATATATATATATATATATATATATATATATATATATATATATATATATATATATATGAGCAATATTTCTACTTTTCGGTGAATTTTGTGGGGAGGGTCCTCGGATTTTCTTCAAATTTTAGTATGTTATTGGACCTATTGAGAAAACGTCATCCTGAGAGTTACAGCCCCCTAGGGGCCTTAGAGCCCTAGATAGGGCCCGTCAAAGACCCAAAAAAGGTCGTTTTTAGCCTATATTTGACAGGCTGTATATCGACTCCCAGTTAACCGATTTTAACTCACCAAACGTTATTTTCTTTATAATTTTAAGTAGTTTTATCAATGACAATCTCAAGTCTCTAATTAATAACCTTGATTTTTGGGACCATTTTAAGTAACGCTAAAAATTTCAAAAAATTGCTATTTTCAAAAATTTGTTAAAAATCTAATTTTAATCCGATTTTCTTTTTCTGGTCGGCGGTTTAAAGGTAATAAAAAGGTCTTTAAAGCAATATTTCAAGAGTTAAAATCCGTTCGGTAGAAGCGGATATACAACAGATTGAAAATGGACATTTTTGTAAAAATCGCGTTTTTACGGATTTTCAAAGTGCTGACACGTTTTGGGGTATATATTAAATTGTACAAAAATTTTTTTAGAAGTAGCTTTTTATATAAATAATAACGTCGTATTGGAGATTTTCTTGGCCCGGGCCTCTATCTACCTTATATGACCCTCTAAAAATGAGTATTTTGTTACTCAAATGAGGTGACTTAACAAACAACTTACGGCCTATTTCTATCAATCAGAGAGCCTGAAGACTTTAACTATTACGGATTAGAAAAGTAGAGATCACAACCTTTTATTTGAGGGCTCACACAAACTTCTGGGTAGCCTAGAAGTACAGTTATGATATTTCAAAATCCTAACTAAAATTAAAGTATCAATTCTGTGAACGCTACTTTTATAGACTAAGAGCCGCTATGGGTGAAATTTGTTAACTATTTTAGGCACGATAAGAGGCCATAACTTAAACAATAAAACCTAAAAGAAAACGTATGAACACTATACCGTCACTTTTTAGAAGCACATACCTCGACAGTGGCGCATCAAACTTTCCACTTATGAACGGGATAAATAAATTAAAAGGTACCCTTCCTTACACCCAGAATTCAATTTTGTTAATTTTTTAAAGTTCTACGTTATTAAGAAATAAAACTCAGTGTAATTTTAACACACCACCCCCATCCCCCTTCCCCCACCACCAAAAAATCCAAAAAACTGTTTTTTAGGGGATTTTTGGTGATTTTCCCTATTTTATAGACTTCAAAATAGATTAAATTAATGTTTTTTTACAGGTTATATGTAAATTGAAGTAACTGTGTCCTGTAGAATATTTAAAAATTGGAGAAATACGTTGAAACCCCCAAAAACCCCCTCGAAAAACAATTTTTTGGATTTTTGAAGATGGAGAACCTTACGGAAACTTCTGAAATAAATTAGAAATATAGCATTTGATAAAATACACAAGATTTAAACAAAATAGTCCAACAGCCATCCCCAAAAAAAGTTTTTCGTTTAAAAGTTTATAAAAATAAAAAATAATTTTTTTTAGGTTACGTCACTCAACCTACGTGTCTATAAAAAATAGGCATGTTTTGTAAAAGCCACAAGTATGCGTGTGAATTTTTTGAAATTTTAAAATTGATTACATCCCACCTAAAAAAAAAATAAAAAACGAGAAATGAACTTTTTGATGGTGGGGGTAGGAAAACAGGGGAGGCGGGTTGAAATTACACTGAGTCTTATTTTTGAATCACGTATAACTTTAAAAAATAAAAAAAATTATTCTGGGAGTGAGGGAGGGTACCTTTTAATTTATTTATCCCCTCCATAAGTAGAATGTTTGATGCGCCACTGTCGAGGTGTGTGCCTCTAAAAAGTGACGGCAGAGTGTTCATAGCTTTTCTTTTAGGTTCTACTATTTAAGTTTTAGGCTTTTATCGTGCTTAAAATAATTATCAAATTTCATCTATAGCGGCTCTTAGTCTATAAAAGTAGCGTTCACAGAATTGATACTTTGATTTTAGTTAAGACTTTGAAATATCATAACTGCACTTCTAGGCTACCTAGAAGTTTGTATGACCCCTTAAATAAAAGGTTTTAATCTGTACTTTTATAATCTGTGATAGATAAAGTCTTCAGGCTATCTGATTGATAGAAATAAGCCGTAAGTTGTTTGTTAAGTTGCCTCATTTGAGTAACAAAATACTCATTTTTAGAGGGCTATACAGGGTGTCCCGGAAAATAGTGCGTTCCTTAAAGGTATAGGTAGAAGGCACCATGCAGAACAAACAACCGTTTGACCAAAAAATTAAAATGTATTTTGGTATCCAAATTTAAATCTGACAACTATGTGCGGTACGCAAATTTACGCATAGACAGTCCCATGTAAATAGATAGAAGATGATAGTAAACAGATAGTTTTAAAGAATCCTGTTTAGTGTCAATGCCGAAAATGTTTTCGAATAGTGAGTGTATTACCTATTATGTTATTACCTATGAATGGTGTTTGTGAAAAGTTACTTGAAACATCTATTCGGTATATTAATTATTTTCAAGTAAGTACAACTTAGTTATTTCAGTTCACAAGTAAACAAATTACTGAGACATTATCTGGTGTATTTAAGTTCCACTGTAAACTATTAAAACTATGTAATTCAGTTAAAGCCCTCAGAAATACTCAGCATTCAACCCATTTAAACCTTACTAAATACATAATAGTAGTTTAGTTAAAAGATGTGTTTTTATGTTAAAAGATGTAGGTATAATTCGTTTAAAATTATGCAATAGGTATTTCAATACATTTCAAAAGAAAATAATTTTAGTAAACAAATAGTAAATACATAAGTATTACCTACTATTAGGTTGGATTATTTTAAATACTGTTAATCACAATCACAAACGAGTTCTTATTATGTTATTATGCCGTAGTGCGTACGATGTTGCCAGTTTATTAAAATTTCCAAACATTAAAATACAGGTATATGGAAAACAATGTTAATTTTTTTTTGGAAACGGTTAACTTTAGAAAAAAAATGGTATAGGAGTTTTTTGTTCCAAATTGTGTATTCTCTCCATACCTTAAAGGAACGCACTATTTTCCGGGACACCCTGTATAAGGTAGATAGAGGCTCGGGCCAAGAAAATCTCCAATGAAACGTTATTATTTATATAAAAAAACTGCCTGTAAAAAAATTTTTGTACAATTTAATATATACCCCAAAAGGTGCCAGCACTTTGAAAATGCGTAAAATCCCCATTTTTACAAAAATGTCTATTTTCAATCTGTTTTATCTCCACTTCTACTGAATGGATTTTAACTCACAAAATACCATTTTAAAGCCCTTTTTAATACCTTTTAACTGTCGTCCAGAAAATGAAAATCGGATTAAAATTAGATTTTTGATAAATTTTTGAAAATAGTAATTTTTTGAAATTTTTAGCGTTACTTAAAATGGTCCCAAAAATCAGGGTTATTGACTAGAGCCTTGAAATTGTCACTGAAAAAACTACTTAAAATTACAAAGACAATGACGTTTGGTAAGTCAAAATCGGTTAAATGGGAGCCGATATACAGCCTGTCAAATATACGGCAAAAACGACCTTTTTTGGGTCTTTGACGGGCCCTAACTAGGGCTCTAAGGCCCCTAGGGGTCTGTAACTCTCAGGATAACGTTTTTTAAATAGGTCCAATAACATACTAAAATTTGAAGAAAATCTGAGGACCCTCCCCACAAAATTCACCGAAAAGTAGAAATATTGCTCATATATATATATGTATATATATATACAGTACGTAAATCGTTCAGCTGGACATAGGGAATATACATTGAGAGAATTGTGGCAACTGCGCTAACCTGTGTTAGTTGAAGCTTCTGTTCGAGTATCAGTTTTTGGTGCGATAGAGCTGTTAGAACGAATAGAATGAGTTGATTTTGAAGCAAAGCTGTCCATAAATAAATCAAAAACAAAGTTTACTTTACCTAATTTTTAAAATATTTTTTATTTAAAAACTAATTTCAAAACTGGGAAAACAGAACAGTTTTCCCATTCCCTTAGGCCACAAATAATTAGCTACTAGATTGTCATATTTTGACGTTTATTTGTATCAGTCGAAATGAGTTGTCAATTTTAAGGTTAATTCCCCTTAATGCTAACAACCATATTGTCATCGAGAGAGCTCAGTTGCCACAATGATCTCAATATAATACGATGTATGTATTTATGTATCTAAATATATACAATGTAAGTTCCCTATGTCCAGCTGAATGATTTACGTACTGTATATATATATACATATATGTATATATATATATATATATATATATATATATATATATATATATATATATGTATATATATATATATATATATATATATATATATATATATATATATATATATATATAAATCTGTAGGAAATATCAGGTATGTGGTCTATAATAAAAAATCTTTATTTTTTCTAAAAACTCAATATTTCGCACATTTTTTTGATGGCTTCTTCAGGAGTATACTGTAACAACAATTTTAACAACTTACAAAGACGTACAAACTAGATTTTAAAATACTTACAGAAAGTTAAAAGATTTCACAAATAAATAACATTGACATTAAAATAAAAATTGTTACTGTCATATATTAAAATGCATCTTAAAATTAATATAAGGAAAGGTCTGAAGCACGTTCGTTACAGTAATAAGACAATACACATAAAATGACTCAAACGCAAAAAATAAACACAAAAGAACAATTAGAGGAATACTATTACTTTAATTATTAAGGTTAGTTGTTTATTAAGGCGAGTGTTAACTTAATGATTACTGTAAATTTTATTCAATATATTACAATATATGTTACTTAACTGTCCAGTGTCTGTTTTGTAATTTAAAGTTTTTTTATTTTTGTTAATGTGATACATCTCCAGAAATAATCTACTTTTATAGTTATCAGACTGTGCCAAAATACGAGTATTATTATAGTCCAGCATATGACCGGTGTTTTCATAATGCTCAACTACTGCACACGTATTTTTTCTTAAGCGGCAATCACTTTTATGTTGTGTGATTCTTTGCTTTAACCATTGTGATGTTTGGCCAATGTAACTATTCTTTGGATGTGGTGTCATTATTTACAAACATTCCACTAAATATGGTCACGGACATCATAGAATCAAATTGGAACCTTATAAAAGACCACACGACATTATCGAAAGATAATTTTTTAAAAATTCTTAGATTTATTTTTAATAACACTTACTTCAGTTTTAATGGAAAATTTTACTCCCAAATTTTTGGAACACCGATGGGTTCCCCCATTAGTCCAATCCTTGCGACTATTGTAACTGATCATCTCTTAGACAATGTGATTACACAGTTACCGTTTGAGTTACCGTTTTTATATAAATATGTCGATGACATCATATGTGCAGTTCCATCGTATCACATCAACACTACATTAAATATTTTTAATTCATTTAATAAACATCTTCAGTTTACAATAGAAACTGAGACAGATCTTGGTGTACCATTTTTAGATACAAGGGTAATAAGAACTGAGAATAATATTTTAATATTGGATTGGTACCAAAAGCCGACAGCATCAGGCAGGTATATTAATTATTTTTCAAATCATACCACTCGCCAAAAATACAATACCGTATTAGGCATGAAAAACAGAATAACGTCCATTGTTGATGACACTTTTTTACAAAAAAATCTAGACATATTATACAAAATCTTTCGCAACAATGGATATCCTAAACATATTTTAAAAAAACTTATTTACAGCAGTAATTTCTACGATGGTCCCGTCCATGATTCCAACAATAAGTCAATTATATATAAAAAACTCCCCTTTATTAATGGTCTAACACATTCAGTCATATCCATATTTAAAGATGTTCCCAATATCAATATAGCCAAATACAATACTATGAACAGCAAACAATTATTCTCAAAAATTAAAGACCCAGTACCAACCTTGTATAGAAGTAATGTTGTTTATGAAATACCATGTCTAGGATGTCAGAATAGTTACATTGGCCAAACATCACAATGGTTAAAGCAAAGAATCACACAACATAAAAGTGATTGCCGCTTAAGAAAAAATACGTGTGCAGTAGTTGAGCATTATGAAAACACCGGTCATATGCTGGACTATAATAATACTCGTATTTTGGCACAGTCTGATAACTATAAAAGTAGATTATTTCTGGAGATGTATCACATTAACAAAAATAAAAAAACTTTAAATTACAAAACAGACACTGGACAGTTAAGTAACATATATTGTAATATATTGAATAAAATTTACAGTAATCATTAAGTTAACACTCGCCTTAATAAACAACTAACCTTAATAATTAAAGTAATAGTATTCCTCTAATTGTTCTTTTGTGTTTATTTTTTGCGTTTGAGTCATTTTATGTGTATTGTCTTATTACTGTAACGAACGTGCTTCAGACCTTTCCTTATATTAATTTTAAGATGCATTTTAATATATGACAGTAACAATTTTTATTTTAATGTCAATGTTATTTATTTGTGAAATCTTTTAACTTTCTGTAAGTATTTTAAAATCTAGTTTGTACGTCTTTGTAAGTTGTTAAAATTGTTGTTACAGTATACTCCTGAAGAAGCCATCAAAAAAATGTGCGAAATATTGAGTTTTTAGAAAAAATAAAGATTTTTTATTATAGACCACATACCTGATATTTCCTACAGATTTATTTATTGTTTTTGGTCGAAATAATCACTTTGAATATATATATATATATATATATATATATATATATATATATATATATATATATATATATATATATATATATATTGATGCACGTTAAGTTGTGACTTCCGGTATACAGAAGAGGCTGTCAGACTTCCACCTTTTCTACTAGGAATTATTTTTTAAAAATTGTGTATTTGGTAAAAGGGGGGCTTATAAAATGGGTCTACCTATTGAGGGGAAAGGATTTACCAAAATAAATTTTGTATATATATACGTATATACCGAAGCGTACAGCATACGTTATGGCTTCCATATATAGGGTAGTTCAAGGTGCGTTGTCACTTCCAGCGGTGTTGTCATATTTTGGAAGTCACAACGACTCGTCTGCTGATTTACCTCTTACTTTAAGCGTAATGTGTGATCTTTTGAAACTTTTACTGTGAATACAGTTGTGAATGCAGTTCTATGTTTTAAAGTTGTCTATTTAAATTAAAAGATTGATATTCTTTTGATTAAACAGGTTTACAAAAAAAATACATTTCGGAATATTTGACGAAACCATATGACTAGGGGGTTTTTGGGGTCGCTGGTCACGAATCCGGGGTCCGCTGACCTCTATCACGTCAGGTAATGGTAATCTCAAGGTCAAATCAAGATAAACCGACAGTCGCTCTGAAAAAGTATATTAGGGGGTTTTTGTGGTCGCTGATGACGAATTTGTGTCCGCTGACCTCTATCACGTCTAGCTCAAGGTCATTTCGAGGTCAAATCAAGATAAATGGACACGATCGCTCTGAAAAAGTATATTAGGGGGTTTTTGGGGTCGCTGATCACAAAACTGGGGTCCGTTGAGCTCAACCGCGACAGGTAAAGGTCATTTCAAGGTCAAATCAGTTTTGTGGACTTGTCCTGATTTGGCCTTGAAATGACCATTACCTTACGTGGTAGAGCTCAACGGACCGCAGTTTTCATGATCAGTGACTCCAAAACCCCTATATTTTCAGAGCGATTGTGTCGATTTATGTTGATTTGACCTTGAACTAGACGTGATAGAGGTCAGCGGACTAATGATTCGTCATCAGCGACACCAAAAACGCCCTAATATACTTTCTCAGAGCGACTGTCGATTTATCTTGATTTGACCTTGAAATGACCTTTACCTGGCGTGAAAGAGGTGAGCGGACCCCGGATTCGTGATCAGCCACCCCAAAAACCCCCTTGTAACATGGTTTCGTCAAATAGTCCGAAATTTAGTTTTTTTTTTGTAAACCTGTATTATTTATGATATGATTGATATTTATTTTACAAATACTAATATTTTATTATTGCTGCAAAATGGATTTTTTGGAATTAATTAAAAAAGTGTTATTAGTAAGTAATTTATTTATGAAAATTATATCAAAAATTTTAATAAATAAATTTGAACTTATAGGAAATTTTAATATTTATTATTTTTCTTGATTAAATTTTGAATTTTAGATTTTATTACAGGCACCGTCCTTTTAATTTTTGATGTACCAATAATAATGTGTAATAAGAAAATTAAATGGCTAAATACACCAGGTGGGGTTGAGCTGCTAAAAAGCTATCTAGATCCATCTTTTTAGAGCAGATTAGTCCCAGTCTGCTACTCGATACTATTGACTGTGCTTCTCCAGTTCTTTCTATCCTCTGTCTTTTTCTGCTAGTCTCTAATTCCTGCCCTATATAAATTTTCCTTTACTTCCTGTAACCATTTATTCTAGTTCCTCCGCGTCTCCTTCTAACTCCGGGTTTCCATTGTAAAATTGAGTTTATAGTTGTTACGCTACCTGCTCTCCATATATGCCCCAACCATCTAACACTGTGCTGAAATCTGAAAATCTGGAATAATATCTACCCGGGTCGAAACATTTTTTTTAATATATGAAAATAGTTATTTATGAAACAGTTCGTGAAGTATGCTTTTTACGAATGCACGTGATGTTTAGAGCACAAGCGACAACGGAGCGAGTGCTATACATCGCTTAAGTTCGCAAAAAGTACTTCACGCACAGTTTCATACAATATTTTATCTACGATAAACAAATAAAAAAACTGTAACTCTTCATCACTGGAATTCATTCCTATTCTACAATTTTTAGAATTTATTTAAACATTCTAATTTCTTTCAAACCACAAAACTGTCAAATTTTTTTTTGTAATTTATTGCTCATTATGTCATCACCATGACAACGCGAAAGTTAAGGATATTTGATTATATGAAAGTGTGTCAAAAACAGTGCGAAAAAGTAAATCCCGTTTAAAATACATTGTTACTTCACGCACACGTTATCCATTAAATAGATCGATGCAGATCGGCCTTATATCGGATCCTCTACTATTAGTCCGTTCGCTGACGGTAAAATATTGCAAAACCCATAAATTTTAAAAAACCGCTTAGATCAGGGGTGGGCAATTACTTTTAAGCGCGGGCCAAAATGAAAGTTTCAAAATGTCTCTCGGGCCGGAGGACTATACCGGATATGTACGCTGTGCCCACGCGAATTTTTTTGGTGTAGTTTATTCCCTGCCCAAGAAATAAATACTATAAGTATTATTTTAAAGCATTTGGACAAAGAAATTTGACTGTTAATAATTAGAAAATGGTAATAATAAATTGTCCTACTTGGGAATACATGCGAAAAACTTGTGCCCAGTAAAATATGTCACGTAATTGAAAAAAAAAATGGTCATTATATTAAATCATAAGAAGATCCAGAAAAAGAACCAGATAAAAAATGAAGATATTGAGCAAGTGGACAAAATGAAATACTTACTTAGGAGTCTGGATTACGGAAGATTTAAATTCGAAATCATAAATTCGATCAAGAATAGAGCAATTGAGGGTAGACTTTTTGAAGATGAGGACATTTCTGAGTCACCAAATACTCAATCTGCAAATCTGATATTAGTTGATAAAATGTTGTATATCCACTCTATTCTTTTTTATGGTGCCGAAGCTTGGATTGTTAATGCTGACTTAATGAGAAAGCCGGAAGCTTTTGAGATGTGGCTTTTTGGGAGAATTTAGAAAATACCATGGACCGATCATATACGAACAAAATGATGTTGCACGAAATGGAAAGAGACAGAGAACTTTTGACCTCCATTAAAAGGAGACAGACAGCATATTTACGGCACATGCTCAGAAATGATATGTACGAGTTGTTCGAAGGAAAAAGGGGTCCTGGTAGACGACAAATATTCTGACTGAAAACATTTGAGACTGGACCGGGTTAAACACACAGACGCTTTTAAAAAAAGCAGAAAATAGAGACGAATTTGCAATGGTGTTTTAGCCAACCTTCATTAGTGGAGTCGGCGTTAGAAGAATAATAATAAATTAATGGTAATTAAATAAATCAGTTATTGAAAGATTTTATTTTCTTATTTATTTATATTTTAACGATACAAATTAATTTATATTGATACATAATTTGTAAATATACCTAATATTAAATAAAATTATAAAAAAAAAGACAAACATTAAACGTTAAAATTAATAGAATACTCATTATAAGTATAACTTCTATAATAGTTAATGCGAAACGTGAAATCGCGAATGTTCATGTGATATTATTTCTTCAAAATTGGGATCCAAATCACTTGTAGCAATCCTTAATACCGAGTGTAGATTTTCGTCAGTAATTTGTGATCGATATTTATTTTTCGTGGAAACCATCAACGAAAAAGTTCTTTCACAAATATATGTCGAACCAAATAAAACTAGGTATTTTTGAACATAGTTTAAAAAATGTTTAAAATGTTCTGTATTCAAAGCACCGTAGAAAGCACTCAATTCGTTTGATTGAACATTTTCTTTTAATAAATTATTTGCCTGTAAGTCAATTAATTCTAGCTGAATTTCAACAGGAGCTTCTTGCACATCGAAATTGAAAGGTTGACTAATTAATGACAAAGGTTTTTCAATAGCTTTGAAATCTTGAAATCTTCTTTGGAATTCAGTATGCAGGTCTTGTGTTACTGAACTATATTTAAGAAAATCAGAATTTTTCAATAATTCTCGTCGTGTTTGTAATGATGGGAAGTGGTTTAATATTTTTTTATTAAAGTTCTCAGCAAATAAGTTTAGTTTTATCATAAATGCTTTGACATTTGAGTGCATATTGAAAGCGAACTGGTTTTTCCCTTGTAAATTTACATTAAGTTCATTTAAATATTTTACAATATCTACAGAAAACGACAAATCGTTTAGCCATGCCTCATTTTGCAATTCAGGAAAATCATGTAGTTTTTCTTTTATCGACAAGAAGGATACTATTTCATCAAGCAAATATTGAAATCTGTCCAAAACTTTACCGATGCTAAGCCATCTCACCTCAGTGTAGTAAGGAATTTCGTAAAAGTCACTTTCAATTTCTTTCAAAAATTCAACAAACTGTCGATGATTTAAGGCACGTTCCCGGATAAAATTTACAACTTTTGTCACAACAGTAACGACGTGATTCAATTTTAAAACTTTTCTACATAACACTTCTTGATGAATAATGCAGTGTAAAAATAATATGTCTTGTTCTGGCTGCAACTGTTTTACTTTGTCGCTGATTCGTTTTAGTAAGCCCACATTTTTCCCTGTTAAACTAGGACAGCCATCCGTAGTGATGCTTACTATTTTGTTCCAAGGTAAATTTACTTTAACTAAACACTCTTCAACAGCGTTAAAGAAGTCTTCACCGGTAGTCAGTGGCGGCCCGTGAGGTAGTGCCATAGAGCCATGACACTACCTTGCTAACTATCCATAAACATATTTTTTATCTTCAAAACTTTTTAATTCCTATTAATTTTTTTGTGTGTATTTCTTTTGATCTTCATAAATTATATAAAATATGGCAACTATGGGCGCAATACAATCCCTGCCGACAGCGGAGAGTATTCGACAGGAGAATCTCCTTCGCGCCGAAGTCAGTACTGGCACGAGTAAAGAGAGAAAGATTTTACGAGCATTATATGTAAGTGACGGAGAAAGAGCTATATTGGACTATTAGTATACCTTAACATTAGAATCTCTGTGCCAGGCACGAGGGTATGAAGCCAGGTCTATTTATTTTGAGTTTCTTTACGTGCTGGTTTGTCGCTTTTATTATGTATATTTTCTGTTAAAAAGTTTTTGTATTTATAATTAAACTTTTAGTGCATCATGATCGTGGGTATTTTGATAATATTTTGATTATTTATTAAGTTTAATTTATTAATTGACAATAAAGATTAGTATTTTAAAAAATTTTTTGATGGTTTTTCGCTAGAAAAAAAACTACAAATGTTATAAGGTGTTGTGGAGCTTTCGAGTTAGCTTTAAGAGGTCACGACGAAAAAGAAAATTCAGAAAATAGAGGCATATTTAAGGAGCTGGTCAATTTTAGCGCCGAATTAGACAACGACTTAAAGGTTCATATTATTCAAAGTACCAGATCTTTCAAAGGTCTACCTTCTCCGGACATTTAGTTGCTTCTAATTTATTTATGTCGGAGAAGTTTTCTGCTTATAAGCATCAGTTCTTCGAATCATTTCTTAATGAACCATGGAGACAATTTTAATTTTTAAGCAAAACTCGGTTTAAAACTGAATTAGATGTAGGTAGGTACTGTATTAGCGAGACGAATTAAGTACTACCTCTGGGGCTGTTTCGCTATCGGTTTTATTGTAGAGGGAAGGTTTAAAAAGCACATTTGAAGAAACTATTAAACTTTTAAGTATTTTAGTTACCATTCCTATATCAACATCTGAAGCAGAACGCTGTTTTTCGATGTTTACATCGAAACCTAGTGCTTTAGGTATGCTATCTGCAGAAAAGCATTTTGTAAATTGTATTGATAATTTTAATTATAAAGTCATTGAAAACTTTGCAACCAAAAAATAAGAGAATGAACTTTATATATCGTAAACTATAAAAGTGACATTACAAAAATTTGTGCATGTGCGTGAATAATGAAATAGTATTATTTTTATAAATTGGTAAATAGAGACTAAATCGTAATAACAATTTTCAAGCACTATCAGCAGTAAATGCTGGTGGTAGGTTAAGAGGTTTTTATTATTAATTAATTTACGGAACTGTTTTGATCAATGTTGGACAATTGCTTGGCACCTCAGATCAATAAACTTAAGATATAAAAGTATCCGCGCATATTTTTTTTTAGTTTTAGTTGTCAGTATACCTTTTTTTGACAATATCGTGAATCCGTCACTAAAAATTATGGCGGCTGCCCGAGTTGTGGCACTACCTTCTTAAAGTGGTACGAGCCGCCACTGCCGGTAGTTGTATCTTTCATTGGATGCACACTAAGAAGTTCCTCGCGAATTTCACATTTTTTGTTAATGCCCCGAATAAATATTAATAATTGACTTGTGTCAGTAATATCGCAGGACTCATCCAACGCCAGAGAACAATATGTAAAATCAGCAATTATTGTTTTTAGCTGGTCGAGTAAATTTCCTGAAATATTTTCGATCCGTCGTACTATTGTTCTCCTTGACAGGCTTAAATTTTCAAAAATATGTTTTTTTTTCAGGACAACATATCTCCAACACTTCTACCATGCACTGTTTAACAAATTCTGCTTCAGAAAAAGGTTTACATAACTTAGCAATTTTGTGTGCAATAACATAACTTGCTTGTGTGGTAGATTTCTCGATGTTACTTTGTTTGCTAAAAATATTTTGTTGTTTATTCAAGTTTTTTGCTAAGTTGTCTGCAGCATTTTTAAGTTCTTCTAAAGAAAACGATGCATATTTTGGATGTTTTGATGTAAAATGCCTCTTTAAATTATATTCCTTGAAAACAGCAATGGTTTAATGGCAAACTAAACAAATTGCTTTCTTACCAATGTTCGTAAAAAGGTATTTTTCTGTCCATGCTTCATTAAAATTTCTGCATTCCAAATCAACTTTTCTTTTTTTAGATTGTATCATTTTGCAAATGCTTACAAATAAATATTTTAATACAATAAAATAAAAACAATGTTTTTAAATTTTACTTACAAAATGTCCTCCACTTTTTCAATTTATTATATATTTGCAAAATAACACACACTGTATCAAAAGAAATATGAGGAGTAATAGGAAATACGACCAGTGCTAAATCAAAATAAACTTATACGCGTCTTTCGAAGTAGTTGTAAAACTTCGGCAAAAATCGGTAACAATGAATTTTATGCTGAAGTAGGTATTCCAAACAACCATACTTAATTCAGATTTAATAAATAAAGAATCATATTATTGGGACCAAAGTGCTGAGGTATTTAGATCATAAACTGTCAGTGATATGGTTGAAATAGATACCCAAACACCGAGTGCTTGTCTTGAGACCTTGAGAGTTAAATACGATTATTAATACCGAATAAACAATTATGAATCTCCGGGGATTTCCCTATATTTTAAAAGAAATTTAAAGTAAATAGTTACAATTAAACAGTTTTTAAAAATATAGTTAGCTAAGGCTGTTCGTAATTATAATACTCTCTATTATTTATATATTTAATAATTTATGTGAACACTATGCAAACTATTACTGTTGATTTCAACAAAATCACATAAAAGGGATTAAAAAGATTAGGTACTTGCGGGGTTTTTCAACGGGCCGGACAAAGTAAGCGAAAGGGCCGGACCCGCCCCGCGGGCCGGCTTTTGCCCACCCCTGTGCTATAGCCTTATTCTTTAACTATATCGCTGTAATAACATTGTTTCTAGACAGGTAAATTATCATTGTATACTGGGCGTACCAATCAAACTGGTTTTTTTTTCAATTTTCACAACACCCTGTGGAATATTCTAGCCTTTATACAATATTGAAATTAAAACCCAACTATAGCCCCAGGTTTTTTTAACGTTCTGTTTGTTATTCATTCGCTTATGTTGGATAATAAAAAAGTTAGGGACTTTAACAACTAAACATGTTCTTTATCAATACATGGTGTTTCTAAATAAGTGCGACAAACTTTAAGGGGTAATTCTGCATGAAAAAATAATGATCGTTTACTTGATAAAGCTATGTCCGCAAATGCTTGCAAATATAAAATTCTTTTGCCAAACGATCATTATTTTTTCATGCAGAAATTACCCCTTAAAGTTTGTCGCACTTATATTTAGAAACACCTGTATCGATAAAGAACATGGCTAGTTGTTAAAGTCCTTAACTTTTTATTATCCAACGTAAGCGAATGAATAAAGAAACAGAATGTTAATAAAACCTGGAGCTATAGTTAGGCTTTGATTTAAATATTTTATAAAGGCTAGAATATTCCACAGGGTGTTGTGAAAATTGAGAAAAAAAACCCAGTTTGATTGGTACACCCGGTATACAATGAAAATTTACCCGTCTATCAACAATATTATCATAGCTATTTTGTTAAAGAATAAGGCTATAACATATTAAAAAAAATTACTTAAATCGGACAACAGGTTTGGGAGATACGAGACATCAAAAATTACCCATTTTTTTGGGGTGCCCGTTTTTCGTGCCGGTAAGTGTAGATTAAATTAGAAGTTCATTGTAAAAAAGGAAGTAAACAAAAAAACGAGAAAAATGAATTTATATAAGTAAATAGGTAAGTAAATATTATAGATTAAAATAAGTACAGAAAATATATAATTATAGAGATATATAATCACTTATTGTACCTTCATTTAAGGCTAACTTTAAAAGTAAAGCAGATCTGCTATTATTCATGTTTAAAAACAAAAGGCACACAAAACACTAAGTACGATTAGGACCGCGAATCTACAACAGATAAATGTGTATATAACCTGTATAATAGTACGGGAGCGACACTAGCGCTGGTGATATACCGTCGAACTAAAATCTGATCTTATGAGTATGTTAGATACGATATGACTTCCAGCGAAATTTTTAATATAAGCCTTCTGATACCATCTAGTAGCCAAATTCGTAAAAATATAGGCAAAACGTTGTGACTTCCGAAATCGGAAGTCATAACGGTATATATGAAGTAACAACGTATTACGAGAATCTACTTTGGAAGTCACATGGATACATGTATCAATATATATATATATATATATATATATATATATATATATAAAAATATATATATATATATATATATATATATATATATATATATATATATATATATATATATATATATATATATATATATGTATATATATATATCAAGTGAGTGAGAAGAAGTCTCACTGTAATTGAGGTTATCAGTCAAGGAGAAATAAAAAATGAAAAAACTATTTCAATCTTTTAATAGAAGACGTTTCGTGCAGTCTTCCTGCACTTCATCAGTTCTACTGATTGTGAAGTTACATATAAGATGTACACAACAATGTCATCACAATGGGTTGTGTTGTTAAAAACTTAATAGCTAAAAAATACATAAAATTTCTTAAGCTAAAAATACATAAACGCAAAAAATGTCACAAAAGTCCTTAGTGGTAAAAATCCTAAGGTTATTGAACAGTTACATAAAATTTTGTTTTGAAACATGAGGCCAGGAGAAGAAATATTCTGTTAGAGTCAAAAGAATTATTTTAAATCCATTTCTTATTCTAACCAAAAAAAGCGCACAAAAAACCTAAGCAAAAAACCAACTGTTAGGTGTCTGTCATTAAATGGATTTAAAAAAAAGGGGGATGTGAAAATCTTAACCAAATTAATGTAAATTATTGTAAACCTAGATTTTCATCCAAAAACCTCCCTGTGACACACAAAAGATAAACAGAAATAAAGATATACGATCGCCGTGACAACGGCAGCAATGTATAGTGTCACAAAAAAGCTTTCAAACGAAAACCCGGTTTACAGGTTGACGATGCACCCTGAATTATATCAATTTTTCTTTAATCGAAAAAATGCCATAGATTTATTGGTTGTTAATAATAAAATTGAAATCCAGGAACCTAGAAATAGGTGTGGATTAGTTAAAAATTAATTACAAAAGACTGATTTACTTGCCTCATGATTGTTGGAAAAAAGTCACTAAAGCTGGAGCGTTAAGCCATGTTATCAGACAGGAGCTGGGTGGAAATGAGATTTAAAACTTTTATGTTGCTACCAAGCATTGGTGGTTTGTAGGTTGGAAACTTTTTGGATGAAGGTAAAAACAAATGAAATTAGGCCATGTGTTGATCGGATTTGTGTGGAAAATAAATTTGAAATTTAACAACTGAATGAATTTAAGGATTGTTTAAAAGCAAGGAGTGATATATGATGCTAAGATTGTCAATATCAGTACGTTTGTTCATAGAGTTTTGTTCCCTTAGAATGTGGGCCATTTCTTGGAAAGATCTTTTATAGAAATTAGGTTCTGTGACTAAGGTTTTGATGTTATCAAAATCAATCTGATGATTAAGTGTGATGGAATGTGTGCTGAGGGCACAAGAATGCTTGTTACATCTGATATCGCTTCTGTGTGAAACTACCCTTCCTTTAAGGGTTCTTTTTGTTTGTCCAACATATTTCAAATGACAGTCTTTGCAAGGAATGTTATAAACTACGTTAGATTTCTCCCAAATATCTACTGGTGTTTTAGTACAAGAAAAAAGATTTAGGCATCAAGAATTGTAAAACAGTCAGAAATCTTTTTTCTTGTACTAAAACACCAGTAGATATTTGGGAGAAATCTAACGTAGTTTATAACATTCCTTGCAAAGACTGTCATTTGAAATATGTTGGACAAACAAAAAGAACCCTTAAAGGAAGGGTAGTTTCACACAGAAGCGATATCAGATGTAACAAGCATTCTTGTGCCCTCAGCACACATTCCATCACACTTAATCATCAGATTGATTTTGATAACATCAAAACCTTAGTCACAGAACCTAATTTCTATAAAAGATCTTTCCAAGAAATGGCCCACATTCTAAGGGAACAAAACTCTATGAACAAACGTACTGATATTGACAATCTTAGCATCATATATCACTCCTTGCTTTTAAACAATCCTTAAATTCATTCAGTTGTTAAATTTCAAATTTATTTTCCACACAAATCCGATCAACACATGGCCTAATTTCATTTGTTTTTACCTTCATCCAAAAAGTTTCCAACCTACAAACCACCAATGCTTGGTAGCAACATAAAAGTTTTAAATCTCATTTCCACCCAGCTCCTGTCTGATAACATGGCTTAACGCTCCAGCTTTAGTGACTTTTTTCCAACAATCATGAGGCAAGTAAATCAGTCTTTTGTAATTAATTTTTAACTAATCCACACCTATTTCTAGGTTCCTGGATTTCAATTTTATTATTAACAACCAATAAATCTATGGCATTTTTTCGATTAAAGAAAAATTGATATAATTCAGGGTGCATCGTCAACCTGTAAACCGGGTTTTCGTTTGAAAGCTTTTTTGTGACACTATACATTGCTGCCGTTGTCACGGCGATCGTATATCTTTATTTCTGTTTATCTTTTGTGTGTCACACGGAGGTTTTTGGATGAAAATCTAGGTTTACAATAATTTACATTAATTTGGTTAAGATTTTCACATCCCCCTTTTTTTTAAATCCATTTAATGACAGACACCTAACAGTTGGTTTTTTGCTTAGGTTTTTTTGTGCCCTTTTTTTGGTTAGAATAAGAAATGGATTTAAAATAATTCTTTTGACTCTAACAGAATATTTCTTCTCCTGGCCTCATGTTTCAAAACAAAATTTTATGTAACTGTTCAATAACCTTGGGATTTTTACCACTAAGGACTTTTGTGACATTTTTTGCGTTTATGTATTTTTAGCTTAAGAAATTTTATGTATTTTTTAGCTATTAAGTTTTTAACAACACAACCCATTGTGATGACATTGTTGTGTACATCTTATATGTAACTTCACAATCAGTAGAACCGATGAAGTGCAGGAAGACTGCACGAAACGTCTTCTATTAAAAGATTGAAATAGTTTTTTCATTTTTTATTTCTCCTTGACTGAAAACCTCAATTACAGTGAGACTTCTTCTCACTCACTTGATATATTGGTAATATTAAACAGTCGTACTCCTTGCTATATATATATATATATATATATATATATATATATATATATATATATATATATATATATATATATATATATATATGGCTCACAAATGATAGGAAGCCCGCTACAACCTGCCGATGAATGGAAGCCCGCGGTTTACGGGGTAAGGGGATTGTAGCACTGTCTTATTCCTACAGTCTTACGGAGCCCACTCGTATAAACGCGTTCACAGTGTATATGGATTACGCATTATACGAAGCCCGACGATGTTGCCATGTTTTAATTTACGTTTAAATAATACGACTGTTCTACGAGATCCTTATATGTGTATATAAGTCGTCATATTGCCTGTTATAAGAAGCCCAATTCTATTCAGCAATCTATACGAAGCATTTTAGAAGAGTCAAGATAGAACGAAAAGATGCATTGTTTCGGAGCAATTCAAACAAGATTATCTTTTTCTAAAACTTTTTTTGTTAGTTTATATACATGTTAAAGTAAAAAGTTCTACTCACAGATTTTGCCGCTAATTGTTTATTATTTGTTTAAACAATAACAATAATTGTTTTGTACAG
The DNA here is from genome assembly GCF_917563875.1 of Diabrotica virgifera virgifera. Taxonomy (NCBI): domain Eukaryota; kingdom Metazoa; phylum Arthropoda; class Insecta; order Coleoptera; family Chrysomelidae; genus Diabrotica; species Diabrotica virgifera. Next base: position 124,278,616 of record NC_065447.1, on the reverse strand, counting down.
TGTGTCCAATTAACACGTTGTCGGACACTGCGTCAAATGTATAAGCAAGTGTTGTGACACTATATGTATTTTGCAAAGTAGAATAGGGAAAAATTCAACGTATATAGACGTTGTGTCACATTACATCAATGGAAATTAGACGACTATAGACGTTCTGTTCGTCAACGTGAAAAGTTGTGCATGGTCTAAATTAAAAATAGAACCATCAGTTCATTTTTTTTAAGCCGTATACGAGATATTATGTCAAAAAATATGAATTTTACTCAAGAGTAAAGTAGCTTTATTATTCAAAATATTAAAAATTGTTGTAATGAAAAGTTGTTTGGAATTAAGAACTATATTCTAATATGCCACTTCATCTTTCTAATTAAAAAAAAGTTGAATTTTTTTTAATTATGGATATACAACATTATTTTCAGTTATTTCAATTATGATAACTATTTTATTATAGACCAGTAAGGATCTGTGAAAAAACGTCTATTTTTGGATGTGAAAGGTGGCATTCGAATTTTTGCAGATAAAGTAAGGTGATAACTTCGTTAATAATAATTTACTTATGCTCCTTCTCAAATATGGCCGGAACATTAATAAAAAAAATAAAATATTTAAAAATTCGAAAAACGTCGATTTTTTTCTGTTTCTTTGCTTATAACTTTAAAACGATTCGTTTTGGAACAAAGTCGTAGAGAAATAAAATAAAGATAATTGAATTTTGTATGATATCCGACTGGTCAAAAATGTCTTAACTTATTACCTTTTCTGCAATATAGCAATAAATACAAAATAAGGGGGCAAAATATGCCTGTTGTTATTCAATGTTTTTAACCACTTCGGTGGTACTTAGAACCTTAGTAATTCGCTTTGGAAATTCTTTGTAACATACTTAAACTGTTTACCAAATTTCATTAAAATCGACCTAATAGATTTTGCATAATAAATTTGCAATTTAAATGTTTTTAAAAAAGTTCAAATTTTTTAAAATCTTTCTGAACAAAAAGCAGACCATTTAGAAGTTGTCTAATTTTTTTACATATAAAGAGGTGCTTTACCTATCTAATACACTTTACAGAATTAAAATCGGATTATTTAAGGGGCCTCAGCAATGTTTTAAACTTATAAATAATTTTTTGGCTTATAAACAAATAGCTTTGTTTAATAATAAAAAATTAATTTTTAGCAATGCAAATAATTAAAACCGGTATAATTTGATTTATACTTTCAAATTCTGTCAGCAGAATTGCTATTTTATTTTTTAATCAAAAGTTATTCGCGTTCAAAAATTGCACTTTTTCGATTTTTTGAAAGTTCCATTGCGTTTATCCCGAAAACTATGCATCCTACGAAAAAACTTGTAAGAACATTTTTTGCTTAGACTTACCCAAGAAATATAAAAAAGTGTTTTATTTTGCGAAAAATCGATGTTATGTAATTCCTCAAGTTGTTTGTTTATAACAATTTTATTGACATCCGGATCAACTGTTACCCAAAAAAATCGTGTTCCACGGGTCAAAAAATACATAAAAATCTTGGGTAAGTCCATCTAAATAAAGGAGCCCGCAGCACCCCCTCCTGGCCACAGGACTAATTTGTTTATAAGCCAAAAAATTGTTTATAACTTATAACTTTAAAACATTGCTGAGGCTTCTTAAACAATCCGATTTTAATTCTGTAAAGTGCATTAGATAGGTGGAGTGCTTCTTTATATGTAAAAAATTTACCAATCTTTGTATACACTAGTTTTTGTTGTGCAAGATTTTAAAAAATTTTAATTTTTTAAAAAAAGTTTAGATTGCAAAGTTATTATTCAAAGTCTAGTAAGTCAATTTTAATGAAATTTGGTGTACGGTTTTAGCACATTACAAAAATTTTCTAAGCGAATTAGGAAGGTTCCAAGTGTAACCTAAGTGATGGAAAATAATTGAATAATAACAGGCTTGTTTTGCCCCCTTATTTTATATTTATTGCTATTTTGCAGCAAGGGTGATTAATGAAGAGATTTTTAACCAATCGCATCTAATAGAAAATTTAATTACCTTTGTTTTATTCCTATACGACTTTGTTCCAAAATGAATCGTTTTAAAGTTATAAGCAAAAAAATTAGAAAAAAAAACGAAATTTTTTGAAATTTTTAAATATTTTATTTTTTTTATTAATGTTCCGGGCATATTTGAGACGGAGCATTAATCAATTATTAATAACGAAGTTATCACCTAACTTTATCCGCAAAAATCTGAATGCCACCTCTCACATCCATCTAAAAACAGATCCTTACTGGTCTATTATTAATTATACGAAAAAAAGTTATCCTTTGTAAAAAGTTCTGCATGGCCAAAGACCTTAAATACAACCATCTTATATCAATTTTGATTAATTTTATACGAGGTATGTCAAAAAAGATAAATTTCGATCAAGAATAAAGTACCTTTATAGTTCAGAATATTTCAATGAGAAGGATGGAATATTGGAAGATGGTTTTTAGTGTTGTTCTGAAGCTATTTTCCTGTGGCATTTTTATAATTATCTTGATTGGGACATAAGCCACAATTAAATTGAAAAAATAATTTTATTAACGTTTCGACGCCCAAATCGGATGTCCTTGTCAAAATACAAAATATTACCGAGTAAATATTAGTAATATTTTATATTTTGACAACGACATCCGATTTGGGCGTCCAAACGCGAATACAATTATTTTTTCAATTTAATTGTGGCTTATTTCCCAACCAAAGATAGATTCCCAACCTAGCGACCCGGCATTGGTCGCTAGGTAGATTGTTACGCGAGTGGTCGCGCGTGAGATTTTCTCTCACATATCCAAATTTTACCTTTTTTTACAAAATAAAATTTTTAAAACAGTTTTTAAACTTTTTTTATTAACTAATAATAAGAAAAAAAAATGTAACATAATATAGATAATAATATAATAAAATAAAAAGAAATAATCGGAATTAAACCAATATTAATCAATCTCCGTATCTTGATAATTTACGGCACAGCACACAAATATAACAAGAATGCTCTGGAAAAATTGATTGATGACAATTACAATTTTTTTTTACATTATTTTAGGTTTTAAGTGCCAAAATAAAATTAATTTTTATGTACAGTTCATAACGCGGGTGGTCGCTTCATGAGAGAATGTCTCACTTGAAGCGCGCTGACTCAACAATTGGGTGATATTAGGTCAACTGAGTCACTATCTAAGCGGACGATTCTATTAGATTGTCGAGGGAGGATAGTTAGGAGACTAGAAGGAACTACAGATCTTATAATTTCCCAGAAAAAAAATTCTGTGCAATTTTCTGAAACCGTGAGAGAAAATCTCATATAGCGACCACTGGCGGGTTAATTATGGTTTTTAGTTCTAAACAACTTTACATAAGCACAATTTTCAATATTGTGAAAAATAAGGGTATATTATTTAAGTACTCTTGGGAAAATTCATATTTTTTTTATATACCTCGTATAAAATTAACAAAATTTGATATTAGACGGTTGTATTTTAGGTTTTAGATCCTGTATAACATTTTATAAAGAATAACTGTTTTTCGTAAAATGAATAATAAAAGAGTTTTCCACCTACCTCTACCGAAAGTATACTTTTCCGGACCTGATTGTAGGGAGCAAAGTTGTACTTTTCCTCCCTAGGGAAGAAAAGTAAAAGTGACATCATGGTATTTCATTCATAAAAATATAACTTATTGACGCCCTGTACAATATCTATTTTCTATTACGTAAGTTTGTATACATTTTAACGTTTATTTATAAAACACTCTGTATTTCACAGAATGGTAAAAAACTGTAAATTTTTATTTTGATTTAACAATGTTTACATTTTTATTTTGACTTATATTTGACAGTTGACAGTTATATTGTACGTACTTATTAGTTTTAGTTCTAATAAATTTTGTTGGTTAGTTACATAAATAAATTAAGTAAAAATGAAAAAATGACTTGTTATTTGAGGAAGGTGGAAAAACCATATGTATAACATGGGAGTAAAGTGCCTTTTCCTCCCTTGAATGATTACTGCCCTCCGCTACGTGTCGGGCAGTAAACTTCATTCTCGGGAGGAAAAGAAGCACTTTCCTCCCTTGTTATACAAATATCTATATGTATCATAATTGAAATAAAAAACTAAAAATAATGTTGATTAGAAAAATTTTCAAATTTTTTTTTCCATTAGAAGGATGAAATTGCATATCAGAATATAGTTCTTAATTCCAAACAATCATGTTAAATTATATAATTTAAAATAATTTTAAAAATATCGTTGAATTTTGTTTCTATTTTGTTTTTGATTATGCTGAATCCGAATATGGCATTACAATTTGAAAATGCTTATAAAGAAGCTCTTCTACACTATGTCTGCGTAGCAAGGAACCATATTTGAAACATTTTTATTACAAATTTTACGAAAAAAAGTTTATTCTTCATAAATTGCTCTGCATAGTCTAAAATCTAAAACCCAATCATCAGATATCAAGTTTTATCAATTTTATACGAGGTATGTCAAAAATACGAATTTTATTAAAGAGTAAAGTACCTTTATATTCCAGAATATCAAAATATGGGTATTATAAAAAGTTGTTGGGAATTAAAAACTATGTTTTATTATAATTACATCATTATAATTGAAAAAAAAATTCAATGTTTTCTCAAATTACGGATACCCATCATCATTATTTTATTTCAATTATTTCAACTATTTTATTATTAATTTTACGAAAAAAAGTTATTCTTCATAAAATACTCTATTCTGGTCTAAAGTCCAAAAAACAACCATCAGATATCAAACTTTTTCAATTTTATACGAGGTATGTAAAAAATATGACTTTTGCTTAACAGTTCAGTATGGTTTGTTCAACAGTAAATGGTTGAGTTCAATTAGTGCGGTCGTAAATATTATTAAATTTATCTGACCTGGTCCATTGTTAAGACCCACCCGGAGCGATAAGCAACCGAGGTAGACAGAGTTGATCTTTTGACAATTAACACTGACTAGACGGTAATCCCATAATAAAGCAAAGAAATTGTACCAGAAAACATATTTAAATTTTACCTGAAACCGGACCTTTTATACTATTATCGGTTATTCCAGGATGTTTATAGTGGCAACTAATTGAACTCGACCATTTACTGTTAAACATACCATACCTTTATAGTTCACAATATCTCATTTAGAAGAATGTAATTAAACAGTGAAACATATTTTGTAATTCCAAACAACTTTTTTTAATAACAATTTTCGATATTGTGAAATCTAAAGGTACTTTACTCTTGAGTGAAATTCATATTTTTTTACATACCTCGTATGTCAAAATGTAAAATCGTATGTAAAACCTCGTATGTAAAATTAATAAAATTTGATATTTGATGGTTGCATCTGAGATCATATACGATGCAGAGTATTTTATAAAGAATAACTTTTTTCGTAAAACTGGTAATAAAAAAGTTATTAATAGGTTCGAAGTTACGCAGACATAATGTTTAAGAGCTAAAAATATTTTTTTGTTGAAAATTTATTATTGTTCAAGCTTATTATTAAATTTATTTTAGGTAAGTTTTAGAGAAAACATTTTTGATCACTTTTTATAAACAATTTTTTAGTTGGTAATTTTCGGTTTTTGTATTAGGTACATTTTTGTTATCTTTCTTAATTTTTGTCAAAAAGGAATAGTTTCATTCATAGTTTCATAGTTTTATTTCTAAAATAAAATTATTGAGTAAATTTTAAAAATACATCAAATGCTTTAAAAAATCACCTATAAAATTGTAAAAAATCTTTTCAAACTTGAGTAATACCGTTTTAAAGTGCTGGTAATTCTGTAAACTACGTTTTTACTTAAAACTTACGTAAAAGTTTTAAAAAATTGCATTTTTGCGTCATATCATTTGAATTAAATTTTTGGCATTTTTTTGAATGAAACATTGTTTAGTAAGATGTTTGAAAGGTAAGTTGAGCAAATTTGAGAGCTTTATAAGAAAAATTTTATTAGTTACATATTTTTAAATAATGTTTAAACAAAATTCAGCCCACACCGTACTTATGCCCATACATTTTATTTCTTTTTATTATAACCATAAGATAGCTTAATTGTTCTTCTTTCCAATTAAGCTATCCTTTCTTGTTCCTTCTCTTAATTTCCTTCTTTCTTGTCCAATTTGTAAAATTTTATTTGATCCATTAATTAGAGAAATACACTGAAATAACTTAGCCGTGCACTTCGCTAGTTTACAGTGCGCCAATGTTTGTGAGAAGGGTGACTTTAGCGTTATAAATAAAAAATTATAGAAGCTACAGATTTAATTTTATAAAAATTTTAATCTTATATTAAGGTTTTTTTCAATAGTCTGAATTTTTCAAGTCAAGTCAGTTTTTTTCTAAAATTTATATTTTCGGGGTTATTTAAAGAAACATCTAATTTCGCAGTTCATTTGTTTAATAAAAAATTAAGTGCCCACTTCTAGAGTAGAACTTTTTAATATGTTGTTTATTAAACATTTCTTAGGGCCATCGGTACATAATTCGCAAATATTTTAAGGCTATCCCCACTCTTTCTGTTTTTACACGGCAAATTACGTGTAGTAAAATTGTCACTGGTATGGATATGTAAACTTTACTTGACAATTTCATCATTAACTGTAAAGATGGCTTTTGAATGTTCTTGGATAACTATTACTAGTATAATTAATTGCCTTAATTGTTAATTCAGTTAATTAATATGATTATTTCATATTTCCGACCAATAGAAAGCTACAGAAATACAAATTAAATTGATCATTTTTGATAATATCCCATCGTCAAGTATATTACGTCAGATGCCCTTCGTTGCTGTGAAAAAATACATTCAGTGACATTAATGACAATTACTGTTTTAAAACTTATAAAAGTGATGACTTTCAATCGTCAAATATTTATAACAACTGTGTGTTTAATTGTACTAATTTGTACTTACATAAATAAATTACAATAAAATTTTGGTTTTAAACAGTTTTATTCATGAAATAATCGCAGCAAATTGCAGCTCGATCTCTGAAATTATTATCGAATTGTTTCCCTCGTGCCACTTGACGTAATTTCACTCCCCTTCGGGTCGTGAAATTAATACTGTCAAAGTGTCACTCGGGAAAAATTCGATAATTTCAGAGCTCTTGTTCAATTACTACTGATAATTTTTTCACTACCTATGTATTCAGTAATAATTTATCTACTGTACAACAAAAGCTAATAATCAATCGAGAAAAGAGGAAAAGTGATAAAGTGATTTTTTAATAATATATTGTTACTATGAAACGCTTACAATTTTGAACATCTGTAACAACACAATACTTGGATCACTGAATATATCCTGGTGTATTCTCTGCTTTGGATCTTCCATAAATAATAAACAATAAATAACTTTTTATTAAGTTCACGTCTTAAATCAATTATTTGTTAAACACATTATCAATATTATTTAATCAACAACTGAAAATATTCCCAATGCCAGGTCAAATATTTAAAATTGTCACTGTCTGACTGACAAAGATTTGGAAAATATTACCACGGACATTGTGTTCATTTTTTTTTCAAATCCTGAAAAAAAAACAATAAATATTTTTGAAAAATTTAAACGCAAAATGAAAGACTAAATTATTACCGAGGGCCGAAAGTCTCTTACAATAAATAAAAAGTTTATTTTGAATGAGATATTTTGAAATTAAAAGTCACACTAAATTTTCTTTTAGTTTTTTAGCCCTGTAACTTATTAAAATAAATATTAGAGAAGTTCTCAGGGACTTTCGGCCCTCGCTAATAACGTAATCTCTTATTCTGAGTTTAAAATTTTCAAAAATAATTATTAGTTTTCTCAGAATTCGAAAACAAAATGAATTCCATTTGAGTAGCATTTCAGCAGAAACTACGTGCCCATTCCCTTAATGAAATTAAAAAACATCTATATTGTTTGATTTTTTCCGAAGGGAAAATCTATATGCATTATTGTATTAAATATTTTGTATTTGTATTAAATGAGGAGCTCAGAGCAACAGTGGCACAGTCCACAAATTGAGCATTTTTAGATTAATACATCAATAAAAGCAGAAAAATTGGATATATGGTTCAACAGCGGTCTACACAATCTAGCTCTATATTTGGCAATATGGCACTACATAATGTATTGTTGCCTTGACAAATACTAAAAATACGAATGAAACAGTGGCCTAACCCTCAATTGTGTGGCTCAGACCCATCAAACAAGTGTTCATCGTATCAGAATAATACGCATAATTCATAAGAATGACTATTTTTAATTTTATAAAGTAATATTTAATAATAATAACTTTAACCCCGTCCTTGACTGAGTGGTAAGAGCGCGTACCTTTGGATCGAAAAATCCGAATGGTTGTGAGTTCGAATCTCACCAGGGTCAGAAATGTTTCATTTATTATAAATTAATAAATGAAAATAGTTTCTGTCCTTGTGGGATCGGTACTCACCGGAGGAACCGCAGACGTTCGGATACAGTTAGCGTCTCTTTGCAAAGACAATGACGTCAACTTTGCAAAGTAACAAGACACTTACTCAACACACACACACACACTACACATTACACTAGGTACCTAACTGTTAAAAATTACCGTACCTACCATGCCAATGGCCATTAGTTGTCGAGGCATTAACCTTTTTTAAATAAAAAAAACAATAATTTAATTTGTCATATTAATTTCCTATTTGGTAGCAAATTTTGTGGCTTATTACAAACTAAAATAGTAAATTAGTAATACAAAGTATTAATTTGTATTAATTGTATCAATTAAAATAAATAATTCTTTTGCAATTCAATTTTTAAATCTTTTTTCTGTCGGTATCTTACTGTGTACAGGTAATGCTAAGAATTACCATAATCTGTTCTCGGGAGTCTTAGTACACAAGATTAATGACGATGAACGACCCAAAAATACAAAAAATGTGCATTGCCAGGTAATAATAAAAATGTTTACAAGCTAATAGTACTTTGAGGAATACGCAAAAACGTTGCCAAACTTCAGGGCTTCTTATAATCGGTAGCTCAATGTGGGCTTCCTAACGCTGCTGAACTTCTACAGAGTATATACTTTTTTTCGCAGCGCAAACTGGTGGTAGATACCATGAACTACGAGTGTATGTTTTGATAATAATTCCAGGCATAAGCAGCCCGGGCTTCGTATTGTTAATCATGATTTCAGAGCTACCTATGGTACATTTCTAAAATTTGTCCGCATATATATGAAGCCCAAGCGTATTCACATGTTCTGAGCTTGGTTAAAATATCGAGAGATGGTGTAAAGTACGTTTTTTGGGGAAATAACATTAAAGAATTACGAAGCCCGAACCCGGGCTTCGTAAGGAGGTGTCGGGCTTCGTATGACCGGTGCGATATAGCGTTTTTGGCTTCCTAAAGTCGGAATCCATATATATATATATATATATATATATATATATATATATTGATACATGTATCCATGTGACTTCCAAAGTAGATTCTCGTAATACGTTGTTACTTCATATATACCGTTATGACTTCCGATTTCGGAAGTCACAACGTTTTGCCTATATTTTTACGAATTTGGCTACTAGATGGTATCAGAAGGCTTATATTAAAAATTTCGCTGGAAGTCATATCGTATCTAATATACTCATAAGATCAGATTTTAGTTCGACGGTATATCACCAGCGCTAGTGTCCCTCCCGTGCTACTATACAGGTTATGTACACAACGCGTAGCGTCTTCCGTATACCACACCGCTCGGTGTGACTTCCGTTTTTTGGCAACCCTGTGTAACGGTTTCCAGACATTTATCTGTTGTAGATTCGCGGTCCTAATCGTACTTAGTGTTTTGTGTGCCTTTTGTTTTTAAACATGAATAATAGCAGATCTGCTTTACTTTTAAAGTTAGCCTTAAATGAAGGTACAATAAGTGATTATATATCTCTATAATTATATATTTTCTGTACTTATTTCAATCTATAATATTTACTTACCTATTTACTTATATAAATTCATTTTTCTCGTGTTTTTGTTTACTTCCTTTTTTACAATGAACTTCTAATTTAATCTACACTCATCGGCACGAAAAACGGGCACCCTAAAAAAATGGGTAATTTTTGATGTCTCGTATCTCCCAAACCTTTGGTCCGATTTAAGTAATGTTTTTAATATGTTATAGCCTTATTATTTAACAATATAGCTATGATAACATTGTTGATAGACAGGTAAATTTTCATTGTATACCGGGTGTACCAATCAAACTGGGTTTTTTTCTCAATTTTCACAACACCCTGTGGAATATTCTAGCCTTTATAAAATATTTAAATTAAAGCCTAACTATAGCTCCAGGTTTTATTAACATTCTGTTTTTTTATTCATTCGCTTACGTTGGATAATAAAAAAGTTAAGGACTTTAACAACTAGCCATGTTCTTTATCGATACAGGTGTTTCTAAATATAAGTGCGACAAATTTTAAGGGGTAATTTCTGCATGAAAAAATAATGATCGTGTGGCAAAATAATTTTATATTTGCAAGCATTTGCGGACATAGCTTTATCAAGTAAACGATCATTATTTTTTCATGCAGAATTACCCCTTAAAGTTTGTCGCACTTATTTAGAAACACCATGTATTGATAAAGAACATGTTTAATTGTTAAAGTCCCTAACTTTTTTATTATCCAACATAAGCGAATGAATAACAAACAGAACATTAAAAAAAACTTGGGGCTATAGTTGGGTTTTAATTTCAATATTGTATAAAGGCTAGAATATTCCACAGAGTGTTGTGAAAATTGAAAAAAAAACCAGTTTGATTGGTACGCCCAGTATACAATGATAATTTACCTGTCTAGAAACAATATTATTACAGCGATATAGGTAAAGAATAAGGCTATAACATATTAAAGAAATACTTAAATCGGAGAATAGGTTTAGGAGATACGAGCCATCAAAAATGACCCATTTTTTGGGGTGCCCGTTTTTCGTGCCGGTGAATGTATCTATTAAATAATCTAAATTATTTTTAAAAATCTTATTAAAAGCTTAAATACAAGAAATGTAGGTAAATGTTCTCATTTAACGAAATTTCCGAAAATTGTGTATTTTTTTGACCCAAGTAGGCTGAAAAATCGATTTTATAGTTATTGTTATTTCGAAAGTAATAAAACGTGTAAAAATTACAAAAAAATTGAATGTACAATTACAATTGAATGGAATTAAATACACGATAAAATGAATCAAGAGCGATAAAAAGTTTAAAGTAATAAATTCTAGTAATAATATAAAATGCAGTAAACTCTCTCTTAAGGGGGTAGGCGCAAAATCTCTGTCCAATGCTATTGAAATACATTTATTTTTTTCGAATCCTGAGAAAACTAATAAATATTTTTTAAAACATACACCCAGAATGAAAGATAACATTATTACGGGGGACCGAAAGTCCCTTAGAATAAAAAAAAGTTTCTTTTGAATGAAATATTCGAAATTAAAAATCACACTAACTTTTCTCTTGTTTTTTCATCCCATTATCTTTATTAAAATAAACATATATTAGGTATATAAGTTATTAAAATAAACATTATATAAGTTTTCAGGGACTTTCTGCCCTCGGTAATAATGTAAGCTTCCATTCTGCGTTTAAATTTTTCAAAAATACTTATTAGTTTTCTCAGAATTCGAAAAAAATTAATGCATTTAATTAGCACTGGACTAAGATTTTGCGCCTATCCCCAACGAGCACCTCCTCTATACGGACGGTATTTAAAACAAAATTCATTTGCCGATATATTGAGCCTGTACTCTTCCGGACAATCCCTTAAAATGATGTATGAAAAAAAAAATACATAGATATTTTTTCCAAATATTTTAGAATACAAAACTACAATATTTATATTTTATTATTTCAAATTAACACAGAGATGACAACGAGTGATATTTAATAACTCTTTACCTTATCAGCAGTAGGTAATAAAAATCTGGTTCTAGTGTGGGATCCGACATTAAAATATTTTGTGTGTCGGTCATTAAAAGAAATGTGACACCATAACGCGTTGCTCTAATAATACTTTAACATTGATATTATGTTGTGACTAAAAATGTTAACGGAATGTCTGCTTGGCAAAAGAAAACATCGGCACAATATCAATTTTCTTCTTTGATATGTTACCTATGTGTATGCCAAATTTCATGTCAATCTTAAGTGGTTTTTTAAAATTTATGGGTTTTGCAATATTTTACCGTCAGCGAACGGACTAATAGAAGAGGATCCGATATAAGGCCGATCTGCATCGATCTATTTAATGGATAACAATAATTATTGGATATGTAATTTAGTATGTTAACAATTATAAAAAACAAGGGGTGCATGATCTAATTTTCTTCTGACTATAATCAATTAATAATTAATAAATGACTTTTATCTACTCTATGTCATATTATAATTGATAAATTTTTAGTTTGTGAAAACTGTCATTATAGATAGCAGTGCTTTAAAGTAAGCATGAAGTAACAATGTATTTTAAATGGGATTTACTTTTTCTCACTGTTTTTGACACACTTTCATATAATTAAATATTCTTTCTTAACTTTCGCGTTTCATGGTGATGACATCTTCTTTTTCTTCAAGTGCCATCTCTGCGAAGGAGGTCGGCAATCATCATAGCTATTCGGACCTTGGAGACGGCTGCTCTGAAAAGTTCGTTTGATGTACATCCGTACCATTCTCTCAGGTTGCGCAACCACGATATTCTGCGTCTCCCTATGCTTCTTTTTCCTTGAATCTTTCCCTGCATAATGAGTTGGAGCAAGTTGTATCTCTCTCCACGTGTAATATGTCCGAGATATTCCAATTTTCTGGTTTTAATTGTATTTAAGACTTCCATTTCTTTATTCACCTTTCGCAGAACCTCTTTGTTTGTGACGTGTTCTGTCCATGATATTTTTAGAATTCTTCTATATACCCACATCTCGAATGATTCCAGTTTTTTCATTGATGCCGCATTCAAGGTCCAAGCTTCCATTCCGTAAAACAGAGTCGAGAAAACGTAGCACCTAGCCAACCTTATTCTTAGCTCTAACCTTAGATCTCTTGTGCAGAGCACAAGAGAGGTGATGACATAATGAGCAATAAATTACAAAAAAAAATTTGACAGTTTTGTGGTTTGAAAGAAATTAGAATTTTTATATGTCACAGTTCTAAGAATTGTAGAATAGAAATGAATTCCAGTGACGAAGAGTTACAGTATTTTTATTTGTTTATCGTAGATAAAATATTGTATGAAATTGTGCGTGAAGTACTTTTTGCGAACTTACGCGATGTATAGCACTCACTCCGTTTCATAAATAACTATTTTCATATATTAAAAAAAAAATGTTTCGACCCGGGTAGATATTATTATAGATTTTCTGATTTGGGCAAAGAGTTGGATTGTTGGGGCATATAAGGAGAGCAGGTAGCGCAACAACTATAAACTCAATTTTACAATGGAGACCAGGAGTTAGAAGGAGACGCGGAGGAACTAGAATAAATGGTTACAGAAATTAAAGGAAGATTTATATAGGGCAGGAATTAGAGACTAGCAGAAAAACAAAAGAGGATAGAAAGAAATGGAGAAGCATAGTCAATAGTATCGAGTAGCAGATTGGGAAAAATCTGCTCGAAAAAGATGGATCTAGATAGCTTTTTAGCGGGTAATGCCCACCTGGAGGGTTTAGCCATTTAATTTTTTATTACATATTATTATTGGTACATCAAAAATTAAAAGGACGGTGCCTGTAATAAAATCTAAAATATTAAAATTTTCTATAAGTTCAAATTTATTTATTAACATTTTTGATATAATTTTCGTAAATAAATGACTTACTATTAACACTTTTTTAATTAATTCCAATAAATCCATTTTACAGCAATAATAATATATTAGTATTTTTGTAAAATAAATATCAATCATATTATCATAAATAACACAGGTTTACAAAAAAAACTAAATTTCGGACAATTTGACGAAACCATATGACAAGGGGGTTTTTGGAGTGGCTGATCACAAATCCGGGGTCTGCTCACCTCTATCGCGTCAGGTAAAGGTCATTTCAAGGTCAAATCAAGATAAATCGACAGTCGCTTTGAAAAAGTATATTAGGGGGTTCTTGGGGTCGCTGAAGATGAATCCGGAGTCCGCTGACCTCTATCTCGTCTAGTTCAACGTCATTTTAAGGTCAAATCAACATAAATTGACACAATTGCTCTGAAAGTATAGGGAGTTTTGCGGTCGCTGATCATGAAAACTGCGGTCCGTTGAGCTCTACTACGTCATGTAAAGGTCATTTCAAGTTCAAATCAGGAGGAGTTAACAAAATTGATTTGACCTTAAATGGCCTTTACCTGACATGGTTGAGCTCAACGGGCCCCAGTTTTGTGATCAGGGACCCCAAAAACACCCTAATATACTTTTTCACAGCGATTGTGTTGATTTATCTTGATTTGACCTCGAAATGACCTTCAGCTAGACGTGATAGAGGTCAGTGGATCCTGGATTCGTTATAAGCGACCCCAAAACCCTCCTAATATACTTTTTCATAGCGACTGTCGATTTATCTTGGTTTGTCCTTGAAATAACCTTTACCTGACGTGATAGAGGTTAACGAACCCCGGATTCGTAACCAGCGACCCCAAAAACCCCCCTAGTCATATGGTTTCGTCAAATAGTCCGAAATGTATTTTTTTGTAAACCTGTATAATCAAAAGAATATCAATATTTTAATTTAAATAGACAACTTTAAAACACAGACAACTGTATTCACAGTAAAAGTTTCAAAAGATCACACATTACGCTCAAAATAGGAGGTAAATCTAGCAGACGAGTCGTTGTGACTTCCAAAATATGACAACACCGCTGGAAGTGACAACGCGCCTTGAACTACCCTATATATGGAAGCCATAACGTATGCTGTACGCTTCGGTATATACGTATATATATACAAAATTTATTTTGGTAAATCCTTTCCCCTCAATAGGTAGACCCATTTTATAAGCCCCCCTTTTACCAAATACACAATTTTTAAAAAATAATTCCTAGTAGAAAAGGTGGAAGTCGGACAGCCTCTTCTGTATACCGGAAGTCACAACTTAACGTGCATCAATATATATATATATATATATATATATATATATATATATATATATATATATTGATACATGTATCCATGTGACTTCCAAAGTAGATTCTCGTAATACGTTGTTACTTCATATATACCGTTATGACTTCCGATTTCGGAAGTCACAACGTTTTGCCTATATTTTTACGAATTTGGCTACTAGATGGTATCAGAAGGCTTATATTAAAAATTTCGCTGGAAGTCATATCGTATCTAACATACTCATAAGATCAGATTTTAGTTCGACGGTATATCACCAGCGCTAGTGTCGCTCCCGTGCTACTATACAGGTTATGTACACAACGCGTAGCGTCTTCCGTATACCACACCGCTCGGTGTGACTTCCGTTTTTTGGCAACCCTGTGTAACGGTTTCCAGACATTTATCTGTTGTAGATTCGCGGTCCTAATCGTACTTAGTGTTTTGTGTGCCTTTTGTTTTTAAACATGAATAATAGCAGATCTGCTTTACTTTTAAAGTTAGCCTTAAATGAAGGTACAATAAGTGATTATATATCTCTATAATTATATATTTTCTGTACTTATTTCAATCTATAATATTTACTTACCTATTTACTTATATAAATTCATTTTTCTCGTGTTTTTGTTTACTTCCTTTTTTACAATGAACTTCTAATTTAATCTACACTCACCGGCACGAAAAATGGGTAATTTTTGATGTCTCGTATCTCCCAAACCTTTGGTCCGATTTAAGTAATGTTTTTAATATGTTATAGCCTTATTATTTAACAATATAGCTATGATAACATTGTTGATAGACAGGTAAATTTTCATTGTATACCGGGTGTACCAATCAAACTGGGTTTTTTTCTCAATTTTCACAACACCCTGTGGAATATTCTAGCCTTTATAAAATATTTAAATTAAAGCCTAACTATAGCTCCAGGTTTTATTAACATTCTGTTTTTTTATTCATTCGCTTACGTTGGATAATAAAAAAGTTAAGGACTTTAACAACTAGCCATGTTCTTTATCGATACAGGTGTTTCTAAATATAAGTGCGACAAATTTTAAGGGGTAATTTCTGCATGAAAAAATAATGATCGTTTGGCAAAATAATTTTATATTTGCAAGCATTTGCGGACATAGCTTTATCAAGTAAACGATCATTATTTTTTCATGCAGAATTACCCCTTAAAGTTTGTCGCACTTATTTAGAAACACCATGTATTGATAAAGAACATGTTTAATTGTTAAAGTCCCTAACTTTTTTATTATCCAACATAAGCGAATGAATAACAAACAGAACATTAAGAAAACCTGGGGCTATAGTTGGATTTTAATTTCAATATTGTATAAAGGCCAGGGCCGGACTGGCTTATAAAAAAGGCGCCAACCCAAATCCTAAAAAAGGCGCCAACCTAATCTCTAAACAAAGGCGCCAGAAACCCCTTCTTTGTATCAAACTTTTTTCAAATCCTAACGCATGTAAAGTAAATAAAAAATATTACTCGTGATTTTTTAAAGTTTATTTTAATTTAAATCCATAAAGTAATTTACTATTTTTATTGGAAATAGTAAATTATATTAGGATGCCATAAAAATATAGCTTCAGTATCCCTTTTACTCCGTTCCACTTTTTGGTGCTCTCTGAAGACTTAAAACAAATTTTTGAAAAGTTTGAGTAATTTTTCAACTGCTTCTACAGAGGAATCTACTGGTTCAAAAACATTAAACAAAAATCATGTTTGGTGTCCAATATAAGTCACTTTTTGAATTTTTCAAATTTTTAGAGCGCTCTAACACTCCATATAATAGAAGAGTAAACCTATATAAAATATTTGCAACCACACGGTGTCAAGCGATCCGTGCCTGAGTGGTGAATGACCGAGATCAGACGGCCGCAATGCGGAGCCCTCGGAGGACTGACGAAACCCTTTGAAATTCAAGCATTAGCGTGGGTAAGTGCGCACTGCCTCGCCTGACAGTATAATTCGCCCCTACTCATGGGAACTATATGGATAAGTATTTAATCACGCAGGAAAAAATAAAACAAAACGAAGGGACAATGGAGCGAGTCACCGGTGATGATGCAAGCTGGAACAAGCTATGAATGAGATGATAATATGGTGTTCATCAGTAGTGAAGAGAACAAAGGGAAAGTACTCAGCGAAGAAGAAAAGAGGAAGGAGACTTCGGAAAAACGGGATCTGTTAGAAGAATTCCGGTCACGGGTAGGGACCTGAACAAGGCGGATCTTCCAACGGAGGCAACCTTGCAAAGGAGCTCCTCACTTAAGGAGAAAAGATCTAGAGAGAAGGAGTAGAGCTCCGACATAACGACTATGGTAAGACCAATGAATACACTTAGCAGAGTTGCAAATAATTTAGTGAAACTAATGTCCGACCATAAGAACACGAAAGTCGAAATCAATAATGAGGTAAAAAACCTTAAAGGAGTCACCAAAGACATCCTTTTTGTATAGACATGACTGTCTGTTTTTTCAATGTGCCTCTAGTAAGTTGTCGTTCCATCGTTTTCGTGGTCTTCCCACTGATCGTCTTCCTATTGGTGAACCGTCTCTCGCTGTTCTTAAACTACCGAAGACCACGTCCACCGAAGACATGGAGGGCACTTTCAGAGAAGTCGTTCTCGGCATCATTAAGAACCGAAATAGAATAGTGGAGAAAAGCGGTGAGGAAGGAATGACTAAGAGGCGGCAAGCGTGTCCACACAAATGGACTTCGAAGAGTTCTTTCCTGAATAACTTAGGGAAAGAAAGATACAAATGATCGCAACGGTTCTGAACTCAAGGGAAAGAGGCTTTGAAAAAATTAACATTATAAATTCGAATGGGAAGAATATCACTTTAAAAGACTAAGTTTTCACTCTAATGGCATATAGCATATCCCACCAGAATGAAAACAATGGGAACCTTCTCTGGTTACACCTCCGAGGCTTCTACAATTTGCAAGCCATACGGATGCTGAGACTAAGGAAGATGAGGGAATTCTACAATTTACAATTCACGTCCCATCTGCTCAGCGCGGTAAAGTTCCAACGAGACTGGTTCCCTTCATACTCCACACAGAGTAAATGTAAATCAAAAATGAATAACCATTTTCAATTTCGTTGCAAAACGAAAATACAGCCGAACCATATTCCAGTCCAATCAGAGAGTGCTGCAAGCACCTCTACCGGTTTCGAAACTTATTAGTCTCTCATCAGGAGGCACATATGCTGCTCTCCCTGATCCAACCAAAACAAACCCCAGCGTGCAGTCCCGAATTGCAACGAACGAAATGGCATAGATGCCCTAGCGGCAACTGCTAGCAAAAGACTAAGTTTTCACTCTAATGGCATATAGCATATCCCACCAGAATGAAAACAATGGGAACCTTCTCTGGTTACACCTCCGAGGCTTCTACAATTTGCAAGCCATACGGATGCTGAGACTAAGGAAGATGAGGGAATTCTACAATTTACAATTCACGTCCCCTCTGCTCAGCGCGGTAAAGGGAACCAGTCTCGTTGGAACTTTACCGCGCTGAGCAGATGGGACGTGAATTGTAAATTGTAGAATTCCCTCATCTTCCTTAGTCTCAGCATCCGTATGGCTTGCAAATTGTAGAAGCCTCGGAGGTGTAACCAGAGAAGGTTCCCATTGTTTTCATTCTGGTGGGTTATGCTATATGCCATTAGAGTGAAAACTTAGTCTTTTGCTAGCAGTTGCCGCTAGGGCATCTATGCCATTTCGTTCGTTGCAATTCGGGACTGCACGCTGGGGTTTGTTTTGGTTGGATCAGGGAGAGCAGCATATGTGCCTCCTGATGAGAGACTAATAAGTTTCGAAACCGGCAGAGGTGCTTGCAGCACTCTCTGATTGGACTGGAATATGGTTCGGCTGTATTTTCGTTTTGCAACGAAATTGAAAATGGTTATTCATTTTTGATTTACATTTACTCTGTGTGGAGTATGAAGGGAACCAGTCTCGTTGGAACTTTACCGCGCTGAGCAGATGGGACGTGAATTGTAAATTGTAGAATTCCCTCATCTTCCTTAGTCTCAGCATCCGTATGGCTTGCAAATTGTAGAAGCCTCGGAGGTGTAACCAGAGAAGGTTCCCATTGTTTTCATTCTGGTGGGATATGCTATATGCCATTAGAGTGAAAACTTAGTCTTTTGCTAGCAGTTGCCGCTAGGGCATCTATGCCATTTCGTTCGTTGCAATTCGGGACTGCACGCTGGGGTTTGTTTTGGTTGGATCAGGGAGAGCAGCATATGTGCCTCCTGATGAGAGACTAATAAGTTTCGAAACCGGTAGAGGTGCTTGCAGCACTCTCTGATTGGACTGGAATATGGTTCGGCTGTATTTTCGTTTTGCAACGAAATTGAAAATGGTTATTCATTTTTAATATCACTTTACTTTACGGTCGCCAAACCGGGAAGAGGTAATAAACCTCCATGCAAGTAATGGTCTTGGAACCTGAACTTCTAGTTAAGGGGGAAAGGTCCTGATGAGGAACAACCGTATGTGAAGTAGGTACATACAGACCAAGAGAGATACCTCCAACTTAGTTCTATGATCACAATTACAAGGTAGAGTCAGGAAAAAGAGAACCGGGGAAATCGTCAGACTATTTTCGTGATCCCTGTAGAGAAAGGGGTGACGGAAATGGAAGAGGACAAGAGACTACTGGCAATTATTTCTAGATTATTGAGGGAAGACATGGAGACACTGGAGACCAGAGAGGCGTATCTAAGAGTATAGGGGGGCTACGGAGGTAAGAACCTCAGGAAGCTCCTCGAAGTCACCTTTATGGGTATGGACCTCCACCTCGCGCTGGAGGAGTATGAACGTGGTGACGCAGAAAGTGATCATGAAGGGAGGTGGAAAATCCTACGCCGAGTTGCTAAACCTAAACAAACGCTGTGCAGATATGAGGAAGAGTCACATTGGTGTCAAAAGCGCTAAGAAGATTATGTACAAGGACCTAAACCTAGAAGTGGCATGAAAAGAACAGGCCGAGCACCTGAAGAAGATAAGCGTGGCCTACATGCACGAAAACGTATTAGAGAACGTCCGGGGCTATCAGGACCAGGTGGACATATTTGATATAGACAGTGATGTCAAAAAGGAAAAAATCCTGAGACAGGTTCGGAGGTATGCCGGCAGCAGAAAATCTAACACATCAAACTCATCTCTATAAGGGAAAATAGTGAAGGCAACACAAACGTCACAGTCAGACCGCCGCACATCGCAGCCAAGAAAGCACTGAGAAAAGAATATGTTGGCAATAACTCGTGCAAGATACGAAAGAGAGACTGCATCCAGCGATACTTCAGATGCCTACAGTTAGGTCGTGGTAAAACCGACTGCAAAGGAGAAAACAGAGCGGATTCCTGCTACAGATGTGGCAAATGAGGCCATCAGGCACGAGAGGCCAGTAGTGAGGCGACTTTTTGCCTCACTTCCGTGCCTGGAGTATAAATGGGATGTAAATGATTAATGAGACGTTACAATATCGGCAAGCTCTTATTTTTAAAGGAGGCTTATCGAATTTCTTAAACATTTATACCAAACATTAAAATGGCCACTTTTTGCGCATTCCGACAAAGTTGCGTTTATAGTTTATACTACGCCCACGGGCTTCATTATGTAGGATTCTAGGGCGCAACAGTCCTATATGTATAATGTAGTGATGGAGCGCAGAAGACTGCACTCATATGTTTTGGGCCTATTGTGAGATATTATAATAGAAAGAGCGGATATTGATACCTACGAAAGGCGCCTGAACCAAAAAATTGGTCTTCGAGGGCGTTGCGCGTCGCATCTAAGCTATTTGATTATCTAATACCTGATACAAGTTGACAAGTTGTATTTTATTGTACCCAATGGTTTCATTATTTAGAAGTATGTAGCGCAACAATCTATTTTGTTGTACTAAATGACTTCATTATTTAGGATTCTGGGGCGCAACAATCCTATTATGTGTAATGTAGTTATGGAGCGCAGAAAACTACACCTGTCTATTACAGGCCAATTGTGGGATGTAACACTGTTTGTATCAAGTAGCAGATAATTAAATGGCTTAGATGCGACGCGCAGCTCCCTCGAATAACATTTTTATAATAGAAACAGCGAAAATTGATACCTACGAAAGGCGCCCGAATCGTAAAAATTATCTTCGAGGGCGCCGCGCGTCGTATCTAAGCTATTTACCTATTATAATATAAACAGCGGATATTGATACCTACAAAAGGCAAAGGAATCTAAAAATGGTCTTCAAGGGTGCCGCGAGTCGTATCTAAGCTATTTATTATAACAGAAACAGCGGAAATTATTGATACCTACGAAAGGCGCCCGAATCGTAAAAATGGTCTTCGAGGGCGCCGCGCGTCGTATCTGTGCTATTTGATTATCTGATACCTGGTACAAGTTATACTTTGTAGTACCCACTGGCTTCATTATCTAGGTTTCTGTACCAGTTTCTGTTTCTTCATTAAGTAAAAACAGTTTTTAGGGGAATGGTAGCCGCCTAATCTTTGTGTAAAGGTTAAAAAAAAATTTTCAGCGTTTAATTTTTTAATGGATAGATACTAACGAATGCAAAAGGCGCACCGGCCCACTGGCCGGCGGGCCAGTCCAGGGCCTGATAAAGGCTAGAATATTCCACAGAGTGTTGTGAAAATTGAAAAAAAAAACCAGTTTGATTGGTACGCCCAGTATACAATGATAATTTACCTGTCTAGAAACAATATTATTACAGCGATATAGTTAAAGAATAAGGCTATAACATATTAAAGAAATACTTAAATCGGAGAATAGGTTTAGGAGATACGAGCCATCAAAAATGACCCATTTTTTGGGGTGCCCGTTTTTCGTGCCGGTGAATGTATCTATTAAATAATCTAAATTATTTTTAAAAATCTTATTAAAAGCTTAAATACAAGAAATGTAGGTAAATGTTCTCATTTAACGAAATTTCCGAAAATTGTGTATTTTTTTGACCCAAGTAGGCTGAAAAATCGATTTTATAGTTATTGTTATTTCGAAAGTAATAAAACGTGTAAAAATTACAAAAAAATTGAATGTACAATTACAATTGAATGGAATTAAATACACGATAAAATGAATCAAGAGCGATAAAAAGTTTAAAGTAATAAATTCTAGTAATAATATAAAATACAGTAAACTCTCTCCTAAGGGGGTAGGCGCAAAATCTCTGTCCAATGCTATTTAAATACATTTATTTTTTTCGAATCCTGAGAAAACTAATAAATATTTTTTAAAACATACACCCAGAATGAAAGATAACATTATTACGGGGGACCGAAAGTCCCTTAGAATAAAAAAAGTTTTTTTTGAATGAAATATTCAAAATTAAAAATCACATTAACTTTTCTCTTGTTTTTTCATCCCATTATCTTTATTAAAATAAACATATATTAGGTATATAAGTTATTAAAATAAACATTATATAAGTTTTCAGGGACTTTCTGCCCCCGGTAATAATGTAAGCTTCCATTCTGCGTTTAAATTTTTCAAAAATACTTATTAGTTTTCTCAGAATTCGAAAAAAATTAATGCATTTAATTAGCACTGGACTAAGATTTTGCGCCTATCCCCAACGAGCACCTCCTCTATACGGACGGTATTTAAAACAAAATTCATTTGCCGATATACTGAGCCTGTACTCTTCCGGACAATCCCTTAAAATGATGTGTACCTAAATGAAAAAAAAAATACATAGATATTTTTTCCAAATATTTTAGAATACAAAACTACAATATTTATATTTTATTATTTCAAATTAACACAGAGATGACAACGAGTGATATTTGATAACTCTACCTTATCAGCAGTAGGTAATAAAAATCTGGTTCTAGTGTGGGATCCGTCATTAAAATATTTTGTGTGTCGGTCATTAAAAGAAATGTGACACCATAACGCGTTGCTCTAATAATACTTTAACATTGATATTATGTTGTGACTAAAAATGTTAACGGAATGTCTGCTTGGCAAAAGAAAACATCGGCACAATACCAATTTTCTTCTTTGATATGTTACCTATGTGTATGCCAAATTTCATGTCAATCTTAAGTGGTTTTTTAAAATTTATGGGTTTTGCAATATTTTACCGTCAGCGAACGGACTAATAGAAGAGGATCCGATATAAGGCCGATCTGCATCGATCTATTTAATGGATAACAATAATTATTGGATATGTAATTTAGTATGTTAACAATTATAAAAAACAAGGGGTGCATGATCTAATTTTCTTCTGACTATAATCAATTAATAATTAATAAATGACTTTTATCTACTCTATGTCATATTATAATATATAAATTTTTAGTTTGTGAAAACTGTCATTATAGATAGCAGTGCTTTAAAGTAAGCATGAAGTAACAATGTATTTTAAATGGGATTTACTTTTTCTCACTGTTTTTGACACACTTTCATATAATTAAATATTCTTTCTTAACTTTCGCGTTTCATGGTGATGACATCTTCTTTTTCTTCAAGTGCCATCTCCGCGAAGGAGGTCGGCAATCATCATAGCTATTCGGACCTTGGAGACGGCTGCTCTGAAAAGTTCGTTTGATGTACATCCGTACCATTCTCTCAGGTTGCGCAACCACGATATTCTGCGTCTCCCTATGCTTCTTTTTCCTTGAATCTTTCCCTGCATAATGAGTTGGAGCAAGTTGTATCTCTCTCCACGTGTAATATGTCCGAGATATTCCAATTTTCTGGTTTTAATTGTATTTAAGACTTCCATTTCTTTATTCACCTTTCTCAGAACCTCTTTGTTTGTGACGTGTTCTGTCCATGATATTTTTAGAATTCTTCTATATACCCACATCTCGAATGATTCCAGTTTTTTCATTGATGCCGCATTCAAGGTCCAAGCTTCCATTCCGTAAAACAGAGTCGAGAAAACGTAGCACCTAGCCAACCTTATTCTTAGCTCTAACCTTAGATCTCTTGTGCAGAGCACAAGAGAGGTGATGACATAATGAGCAATAAATTACAAAAAAAAAATTGACAGTTTTGTGGTTTGAAAGAAATTAGAATTTTTATATGTCACAGTTCTAAGAATTGTAGAATAGAAATGAATTCCAGTGACGAAGAGTTACAGTATTTTTATTTGTTTATCGTAGATAAAATATTGTATGAAATTGTGCGTGAAGTACTTTTTGCGAACTTACGCGATGTATAGCACTCACTCCGTTTCATAAATAACTATTTTCATATATTAAAAAAAAATGTTTCGACCCGGGTAGATATTATTCCAGATTTTCAGATTTGGGCACAGAGTTGGATTGTTGGGGCATATATGGAGAGCAGGTAGCGCAACAACTATAAACTCAATTTTACAATGGAGACCCGGAGTTAGAAGGAGACGCGGAGGAACTAGAATAAATGGTTACAGGAATTAAAGGAAGATTTATATAGGGCAGGAATTCGAGACTAGCAGAAAAACAAAAGAGGATAGAAAGAAATGGAGAAGCATAGTCAATAGTATCGAGTAGCAGATTGGGAAAAATCTGCTCGAAAAAGATGGATCTAGATAGCTTTTTAGCGGGTAATCCCCACCTGGAGGGTTTAGCCATTTAATTTTTTATTACATATTATTATTGGTACATCAAAAATTAAAAGGACGGTGCCTGTAATAAAATCTAAAATATTAAAATTTTCTATAAGTTCAAATTTATTTATTAACATTTTTGATATAATTTTCATAAATAAATGACTTACTATTAACACTTTTTTAATTAATTCCAATAAATCCATTTTACAGCAATAATAATATATTAGTATTTTTGTTAAAATAAATATCAATCATATTATCATAAATAACACAGGTTTACAAAAAAAACTAAATTTCGGACAATTTGACAAAACCATATGACAAGGGGGTTTTTGGAGTGGCTGATCACAAATCCGGGGTCTGCTCACCTCTATCGCGTCAGGTAAAGGTCATTTCAAGGTCAAATCAAGATAAATCGACAGTCGCTCTGAAAAAGTATATTAGGGGGTTCTTGGGGTCGCTGAAGATGAATCCGGAGTCCGCTGACCTCTATCTCGTCTAGTTCAACGTCATTTTAAGGTCAAATCAACATAAATTGACACAATTGCTCTGAAAGTATAGGGAGTTTTGGGGTCGCTGATCATGAAAACTGCGGTCCGTTGAGCTCTACTACGTCATGTAAAGGTCATTTCAAGTTCAAATCAGGAGGAGTTAACAAAATTGATTTGACCTTGAAATGGCCTTTACCTGACGTGGTTGAGCTCAACGGGCCCCAGTTTTGTGATCAGGGACCCCAAAAACACCCTAATATACTTTTTCACAGCGATTGTGTTGATTTATCTTGATTTGACCTCGAAATGACCTTCAGCTACACGTGATAGAGGTCAGCGGATCCGGGATTCGTTATAAGCGACCCCAAAACCCTCCTAATATACTTTTTCAGAGCGACTGTCGATTTATCTTGATTTGTCCTTGAAATAACCTTTACCTGACGTGATAGAGGTTAGCGAACCCCGGATTCGTAACCAGCGACCCCAAAAACCCCCCTAGTCATATGGTTTCGTCAAATAGTCCGAAATGTATTTTTTTGTAAACCTGTATAATCAAAAGAATATCAATATTTTAATTTAAATAGACAACTTTAAAACACAGACAACTGTATTCACAGTAAAAGTTTCAAAAGATCACACATTACGCTCAAAATAGGAGGTAAATCTAGCAGACGAGTCGTTGTGACTTCCAAAATATGACAACACCGCTGGAAGTGACAACGCGCCTTGAACTACCCTATATATGGAAGCCATAACGTATGCTGTACGCTTCGGTATATACGTATATATATACAAAATTTATTTTGGTAAATCCTTTCCCCTCAATAGGTAGACCCATTTTATAAGCCCCCCTTTTACCAAATACACAATTTTTAAAAAATAATTCCTAGTAGAAAAGGTGGAAGTCGGACAGCCTCTTCTGTATACCGGAAGTCACAACTTAACGTGCATCAATATATATATATATATATATATATATATATATATATATATATATATATATATATATATATATATATATATATATATGTCTTCATATCAAGGCGAGATCCGTTTGTATCATAAGCTATACAAGATGAGATCCCTTTTGCAAGGCGAGATCCGATTTTGGATCTCACCTTGTATTCACGTGTATATAGTGACATCTCGATGTAACAATGGTTAGGGTACAAGGAAATCGATTTTTGTCTGGACCTCATTTTGCACCCCTTTTGGTGAATTTTATATTGCAGTGGTTCCACTAAATCCGCTGTAGAGGGCAGCGCGCGCGATCCGTTGTGTATATGGTAAATATATATTTTGCAGACAACCTGAGATCCGGTAAATTTGGAAACATCGCAAATGAATTTCACGGTCAGCTCTCTCACTCGGCTTATGTCTAGCTTGAATAAGAATGTTTACATTATTTAAGGGCTCTGTCCAGAAAGGCGATTGTCAAATATCTCGAGAACTAGACGGCATATCGAAAAAACTTTGGAATGCTTTTTGAATGGTTTTTCAAAATCTATATACTTATGCAATTGTAGAGTTCTTATTCTGCCTGCGAAAGCGGTGGGTGTAGCAACTTTGAATTTTCAACTGAAACACTTTATTTTTAATTAAATAGTTGAAATTTAGAATTAAAAATACACAACTTTTGTTTGAATCGATAATAACTTCTTTAATCCAGTCGGAAGAGCTTCAAAATCTTCGTTTTGATGACATTTTTAGGGTTTAGGGGTACCTCAGTTAGTTAGCTTAAAACGTAAGAAATAAATTTGAATAGTTAATGTTTATTGATAAACAAAGCTCCAATTCTATTTTACTTCAACTCATTTTAAGGCTATTTCAATAAACTAATCGGTTCTTTTTTCAGTTTTTTGGTAAAACATTGTAACTTATAGACGAAAATTCTTAAAATCGGCTATTTTTCATTTAAATTGTCAATAAATTGAGAAAAAATTGGTCAGATTTACATAAATTTTGTTATTCCGTCCATATAGAAACTAAAACAATTGTTACGTAGTTACACTGAGTGTCATAAAAACCGTGTATTTTTACTCATTTCTTTGAGCTATTTCACGTAATATCGAGATATACGTTGTATTTTTTACATAAGTTATATTAACGTTAAACTGACTTAATTTATAGTTTTATAAGCAACAATTAAGTATAGCGAAATTTATAAAACCTTGTTTAAATTGTTTTACATGCTCTATAATGCGGTTATCCCAAATTTTGTTTTGAATGTTTTTCTTCTTACTGGTAGACAAAAAATGGCAAAATGTGCATTTTTGACATCAAATTGTTGATAACCAACATAGTTACTACTCAAAATATTAAAAAACTAACCGTCGGTATAACAGGTTGCCTGGAAACCAGATGCAGAACAGTACCATAAATGTTTTAGACTTGTTAGCACTTTCTTTAAGTGAAATTTAAAATCATTTACCACCCATGTACACTCATTACGGAATCTGTTACAAGAATTTCAGCGATTTCAGCCATTTTTTCAAAATTTATTTGGATTTTCTCTAGTAATCCTTCCAAAAGACAATACATAAATGGTGAATACCTTTTACACCAACTTCAAGGAGGGTAATTTATACAGGTACATACCTGGAATTATTATATGGACCGTTCACTCTTGTTAGAGTATAGTTCGCTCAAATATGAGCTCTTTTAATCCATTTCACGCGGTAAATTAGTCCGCTTTTCCTTTAGGTCTTAGTTCATAGGTTGTGATGTTTTTTTGCCCTCTCTACTGTCTTCTTCCACTCTCTCCGGTCCTGAATCTTTTCTCTCCAGTTTGCAATTTCCATCTTTGATATATCGTCTAGCAGTTGATTTTCCCATCTAATTTTTGGTCTTCCTCTTGGTCTATTTTTTACTGGTTTCCAGTTCATTATCTTCCTGATCAGTTCTTCTACCCCTCTTCTTTGTGTGTGCCCAAACCATCTGAGGCTTTGTGCTTTAATGAATTTTACTATATCTTCTCCTTTATTTATATTTATTATTTCATGGTTCATCAGCTTTCAATATTCCCCTGTTTCTGTCTTTACTGGGCCATGTATCCTTATAATTTTTCTCTTAATTATTTTTAACTTTTCTTCGTCTTTTTTCGTAAGGCACATTACTTCTGCTCCATAGGCTATCACTGATCTGATTGCTGCTGTGTATATTTTTGATTTTGTTTTTTTGCTCAGGTTTTTGTCCTTGAGTAGTTGGCGATATTTCCAATATACTCTATTACCTGCTTTAATTCTGTCGTTTATCTCTATACTCCTTCCGTTTTTGCCGTCCACCATCACCCCCAGGTATTTGAAGCAATCTACTCTCTGGAATGTATTTTCACCTATCTTTATTTCTGCTATTCCGTTTACATTGTCTCGTGTGCTTATAAGATATTTTGTTTTATTCTGATTGATTATTAGTCCTCTCGTCTTTGTTTCTCTTACCAGGGTTAAAAGCGCCTCTTCTAGTCTTTTTTTATCTCGTGCTACCAGTCCCAGTTCATCTGCATATCCTATGATCTGTGTTGAGCTTTGAATAATTGTCTTTTTCAGCCCTGTGTCCCTAATTACTCCTTCTAGAGCGATATTAATTAGTGTCGTTTGTCGTTGACAGACTGTCTCCTTGTCTTACTTCAAGTTCTATTTTGATGTCATTTGTATCGCCCTCATTTGTTTTAACTTTTGCTGTTGAGTCTTTTATTGTCATTCTAGTTAGTCTTATTAATTTTGCCGGTATCTCCATTTTTTTTCATTTCTTTTAATAATTGTTGTCTGTATATGCTGTTGAAGGCCTGTTGGAAGTCGATGAATAGTATGTGTAATTCTATGTCATGTTCATAGCTTCTTTCAATTGTTTGTGTCAGTACGTGTATTGCATCTATTGTTGATCTTCTTTGATCTATTGTTCTAAAACCCTGTTGATATGGTCCTATAATTTTTTCTATGTATTGATTTAGTCGGTTTCTTATAATTGTGGTCAATATCTTATACTTTGTATTTAGTTGCATAATTGGTCTGTAGTTGCAGCACTTAGTTGGATCTCCTTTCTTAAAGATTGGTGCGATGTGTCCGTTTTTCCATTCTATGGGCATGCTTTCGTCCTTCCAAATTGTAACCATTAACTTGTGCATTCGCTTCGTGAGCTCGTCTCCGCCGTTGATGATCAGTTCGTAGTTGATTTCATCTGGCCCTGGCGTTTTGTTTACTTTTAGTTGTTTTAATACCTCCATGAATTGCTAATAAGTAGGTGCGACTTCCTCTTCATCTCTGTTATCTCTTATATCCTCATCCTCTGAATATGCCTTATTGTCGTTTTTGTATAGGTCCGTGAAATGTTTTTCCCAATCTTTTTTGTTTATTTTTGTGACAGATTTTTTGGTACTGTGTTGTTGTTTTATCTATTCGAACAATTTCTTGTTGTCTTTATTATTCGTTTCTAATTCTTGCATTTGTTCAGAGATCCATGTGTTCTTCTTTCTTCTATAGAGTTTCAATGCTTCTTGTTTTTCTTTTCTATATTGGTCCAGTTGTTCCTGTTCGGCACTTTGTAGCCATTTGTTTCTTGCGAGGTGCTTCAGTTGACTTTTTTGGTGACATTCCTCATCAAACCATTCTTTCGATTCTTTGTTTTTTTGGAATCCTATTATTTGTTCTGCTGTCTCTATTATGCTGTTCTTTATGTTTTTCCATTCTCCTTCTATTTCTATGTGCTCGTACTGACCCAATTTCTGTTCCAGTTGTTCTGTATATTGTTGCTTTGTTTCTTGCGTTTTCAGATTGGCTATATTCCATTTCCTCCTTTTTCCTTCCTTATGATTATTTGCTTTGATTATTTTCATCTTAAGTTTTGCTATCAACAATATGTGGTCAGTGCCTCCATTTGCCCCTCTATATGACCTTACGTCTTGTACTATTTGTGTCCACTTTTTCGAAATTAGAGTATGATTTATTTGGTTTCCATCCATTCTTCCTGGTATCATCCATGTTATTTTGTGTTCTTTTTTATGTTTATGCCCAGTACTAACTATATATGTATTTGTTGGTGCTGCTAGGTTGCAGATTTCTCCTCCATTATCATTCGTAGTTTCATGAATGGTTTCTTTGCCAGCTACATTACGATTATAGTCCTCCTTTCCGATCTTTGCATTGAAATCACCCAATATTATTAATATGTCATTCCTGGGAATATTTTCACAGGTTTCTTCCAGGATGTCGTAGAATTCTGCTTTATCTTCTTGGTTTGCTTCTTCGGTGGGTGCATAGCAATTGACTATCGAGATGTTGGCTTGTTTATTTTCTTATGTAAGATATCCTTTCATTAACTGCTTTGAATTGTATCAGTTTTTCCCTCATTTTTTCGTTCCCTGTTTGTTTTCTCCCGAATAATACATGCTAAAGTTTTTCTTCTCAATTTATCCTTCTTTCTTCCATCGTATTTCCTGTACGGCTAGGATTTCTAGTTGGTATTTTTTCATTTCAAGAGCTATTTCTTGCATCTTACCTGCTGCCAGCATGGTTCTAATATTCCAAGAGCCCATTCTAATGGGTTTTGTTCTTTTCTTCTTATTGAGATTCTTTCTTTATTTTGTGTGCGTTATTTTGTTTTCGTTAACCGTTTGCATTTCCGAGTCTTTTTTTGCCATGGCAATATCATATTTCAGCCGCTGTTCTTCGTTTATTAGTTTTTTGAATTTTCTATCAGCTGTTCTCTCTCTTCGTCCCATATCTAGATTTTGCCATTCACTATTAATTTCTTGTAGCCGATTTTCGTTTGCTTACCTTTGCTTCTTTCGTCCTTTGCTATTTTAGTTATTTCCTTTTGTATTTCTTTTTCTTTCGATGTCCAATCGTTGTTTATATAGATACGATCTTTATGCTGTTTTAGTTTACGTTTCTTGTTTAGGATTTCCATTTTATCCGTGAGGGCTTCTGTTTCTATTGCGCATACTGTTTCTCCTATTTTTTTTTGCACTTCTTAGTTTTATTTGTATTTGCAACTCTTGGGCTCTGAAATTTTCCATGTCTTCTTTTAATTTCTTATAATCATTTGTTTCTACTTTCAACCCAGTCACGATCAAGCTTTTCTTTTTGCTAAATTTCTCCAGTTGCTCCATTCATTCATGTAGCTGTTTTACTTCTTTTTTTAGTTTTTGTTTCTCTGATTTTACACCCATTAACTCTTTATTGGTTTGTTGTTATTCTTTCCTTATTTGTTTTATTTCCTGAAGCATTTCATCGTTTTTATTCATTAGCTCTTTCATTATTGTAATCATAACATTTTCCATGTCTTCCTTGTTTTCGTTGCCTGCTTTGCTTGGTGACCGTTTTTTAATTTTACTTCTATTAAAACAATCATCCAAGTTTTCTATTTTGCGTTTCGTTTCATCATCGGTTTCACTTCCTGTGACATTTTTTCCATTTTCTAGGAGTGCAGCGCTAAATACCTGGAATACCGATATTAGATTATCAACAATACTTAAAAAATGAAAGTTACCAATTCACCGGTAGTTAATGCGTTATTTAAAAATTACCTGCGCACCAGAGTTGCCAGTTGGTCTGTAATTAGGATGGGGATTAAAATAGATACGAATTCACCGGGACCCGGAAATATGCACACCCTGATATTCTAGTTACGTAAGCTCGTCCGATTGGCGCATGACGTTAACAACAGAGTAAAGCATAGTCCCGTCTATGCGTTCGTAATACGAACGCGAATGAAATTTGAGAATAGTACAAATGAATGAATTATGACTAAAAGAAACTAAGTGATTTTTATAGTTTAGAGGAAAATTATTAAACTATTTACTTTTATTTAAATTGATTTTCAGTTATTTGTAAAGTTCCCAGTTTCTTGATTATATTGGTATCCGGAAAATAAAAATATTCATATAATCGATATCTACTAAAATTATTATATTTCGTTAGTTTGCAAAAATTGATTAGTGGCCTACACATTAGTAAATATAATTTTTACCAAGGGAAAGAAAAGCCCCAAAATAAAACCATAAATTTAATGGATTGATAAAAAAACAAAATTTTTTACTTTTTAAATAATGTATTTCATCAGATTTAAGTAAGAGGCTTGGAAAAGACAAAAATAAGTTTTACAGTTTTCATGCCATGCACTTTATTTAAATTTTGTGCATGTGAAATAGACGTACATACAGCAACTATGTAGCAGTTTTCATAATTTTTCTTTTACGCAATGTCAGGTTGTTAAGAGACTTGTTTAATTCTTTAATTCGGAAGTACATCCGAGACCTAAAAAATAACTTGTTCGCTTTGTTAGAACAGTCTACAGTTACACTTTTGGACATAAGGTTTTCTAAATAATTTTTAGTTACCAAAATGGAATCACCATTCATGTGGAAGGAAAAATTGTCTCCAGTTACTTAATATATGACAAGAGAGTTTCTGATGGTTTACATAAACCACACTTACTCAAATGACCAACCCACGTGTACGTTGAAACATCTTCGGATTGAATACTGGAGTCCTTCAATTTATGGCAGATATAACCAGCCAAATTCTCCAAACCATCATACTCGAGGTCACTAATGTTTTTTCATTCTAACTCTCATTAAAAACTTGAAAATCCACAATTGTTTCGTTGTTAGAATCCAGCCTTTGGATCAACTGTCCAGAAATTGGTAAATCTGGGATGTCGTCTGTTTAAACGTTCGAAAATTCGTTCCGTTGTCTCTCCTACCCGTATATAACTTTTATAAAATAAAATAAAGCTTTTTGTTAACACTTTAAAAAAATTTTAATGGGTTTTCCCCGAAAAGAGCTTCATTTTTTGGTGCTATGTATCACGTTAAAATATTTGATTTGGAATTTGAAGGATAAGATCGTCTTTTTTATTAGCTACAAATTTACTTTAACTGGTTCTATTGACTAAGAATATACCATTTTTTCGTTTTTTTTATATGCTACATTTTTTCCAAGAATATTTTTTCGATATAATACTTACTTTTTGAGTATTTGCGAAAAACCGCCGAAAAACGTGTTTTTTTTGTTGAAAAGTAAATATTTTTAGTCGCAAGTGACTCTAGTACCTACTACTAAATTAACCTAGTACCTAAGTTAAAAAAACTCTATAGAACAAAAGTTGCTTAAACTTAGTCAGATCTTTTTCCGGACTTATTTTAAACGTATATTTTTTCACCCTCCAAGTAAAAGCAATCAACGGCACAAATTCAACTTTGAAGTGGGGGATGGGTAGAATCTAAATCCAAATTTTCATGCAATTAGGAGTTGACCCTGAAAATTATGTGTGTTTCTTTTTATCTTTTAAATCATTTTATTTAAAATCATTTTTTAACTATCAAATAATAATTACATATTGAGTTATTTTATTTTTTAAACTTTAATAATATTTATAAAAAATTTTACTTTCCTGTAATGTATTTTTAAAACAAGCAATCATTTAAATAATTATTTTGTAACAATTTGTATTATTTAAGAATATAATAATTACATTTTGGTTTCGTAGTAAGTGTTTTTTAGGAATATTAATGTATAGTTTTAAAATATTGTATTGCAAATAATTATCATTATTAAATGGTTATTATTTGTCAAGTATTCTTTTTCTTTTTTCACACCCTTATGTATGTAATAAAACTAAGGGACTTTCTGAAAGGTCAATCGTAGACTTTAAAGACACAAAAGAAGCGATACTTAAAAGTTACGCCCATTATACAGGGTGTCCCGAAAAGATTGGTCATAAATTATACCACACATTCTAGGGTCAAAAATAGTTCGGCTGAACCTAACTTACCTTAGTACAAATGTGCTCATAAAAAAAGTTACAGCCCTTTGAATTTACAAAATGAAAATCGATTTTTTTCAATATATCGAAAACTATTAGAGATATTTTATTGAAAATGGACATGTATCATTCTTATGGCAGGAACATCTTAAAACAAAATTATAGTAAAATTTGTCCACCCCATAAAATTTTATGGGGGTTTTGTTCCCTTAAACCCCCCCAAACTTTTGTGTACCTTTCAATTAATTCATTATTGTGGTACCATTAGTTAAACACAACGTTTTTAAAACTTTTTTGCCTCTTATTATTTTTTCGATAAGCCAGTTTTTATCGAGATGCGGCTTCTTTTTTAATATATTTACATAAAAATTTTATGGGGGTTTTGTTCCTTTAAACCCCCCAAATGTTTGTGTACGTTCCAATTAAACTATTATTGTGGTACCATTAGTTCAACACAGTGTTTTAAAACTTTTTTGCCTCTTAGTCTTTTTTTGATAAGTCACCTTTTATCGAGATGTGGCTTCTTTTTCAAAATATACCTAAAAATGTAAGTTATAAATAAATTTTCAGATTATTAACAGGTGTCTATAATCATACTTAACCATATACAAATATGTGATGGATTCGAAAAATATTCAAAATATCTCGATAAACACTGGCTTATCAAAAAAGTACTAGGAGGCAAAAAAGTTTTAGAAACACTGTGTTTACCTAATGGTGCTACAATAATAATTTAATTGGAACGTACACAAAAGTTTGGGTGGGTTTAAGGGAACAAAGCCCCCATAAAATTTTTATGGAGTGCACAAATTTCACTTTAATTTTTTTTTAAGATGTTGCTGCCATAAAAATTCCACATGTCCATTTTCAATAAAAAATCTCTAAGAGTTTTCGATATATGAAAAAAAATCAATTTTCATTTTGTAACTTCAAAGGGTTGTAACTTTTTTTGTGTGCACTATTGCATATAGGTAAGTGAGGGTCATTCAACCTCTTTTTGACCCCAGAATCTGTGGTATAATTTATGACCAATCTTTTCGGGACACCCTGTATATCTTTATATCGTGGGAAATATACAATACAACACGAGCTCCAACCGCTCGACTAATACTCTTTAGAGCTGGCATCAGTGTGTGATCTCGCGTTGAACGGTAAATATCTAAAATTTCGTATATAAGTCCTCCCCTTTACTTTTCAGCGACGGATCTCGTTTCGCTGTAAATTTATCAGAAAAATTTAAGTACAAAAATCTTTTCCCCTCTAAGTGTGCCATGATTAATATGTTAATTATAAAGATACTTATGAACAATATACTCCAATAATTAATTTCCTATTGGTGGATCTCGGGTTGTCCTCGATTTAGTCGGATCTCGCCTTGATATGAAGACGTATATATATATATATATATATATATATATATATATATATATATATATATATATATATATATATATATATATATATATATATATATATATATATATATAATCACTATATATATATATAGTGATTTTTTGAATAACGGCAATTCGGTCACATGAAATAAAACTATTTGTTCTAGGTCTCAATATTTCGTCACTATTTGGTGACTTCTTCAGGAGAAAACTGTAAATTTATTAAGATTAGATATGGACAAAAGACAAAACATTTCATTACTTACAACTATAAGAGTGATAATTTAAATTCGTTTAACATATTATATTGAACATTGACTTGAGAAATGACTGATGTTATTTTGACATATATTTCGGAGTTATGGTAACTGCAATATATTTTATGTTAATAGAATATTGTCTAATATTGAAAAAATTTTTTTTTTTAGTGAATACGTCAAAGTAAACAAGAGATAGTATTTGCGAAATTTTAAGGTGGAAAGGTATATTTCCGAAATATATGTCAAAATAACATCAGTCATTTCTCAAATCAATGTTCAATATAATATGTTAAACGAATTTAAATTATCACTCTTATAGTTGTAAGTAATGAAATGTTTTGTCTTTTGTCCATATCTAATCTTAATAAATTTACAGTTTTCTCCTGAAGAAGTCACCAAATAGTGACGAAATATTGAGACCTAGAACAAATAGAGTTTTATTTCATCTGACCGAATTGCCGTTATTCAAAAAATCACTATTTAACACAGTACGGTCGAAAATATTTGTACAAATATATATATATATATATATATATATATATATATATATATATATATTGATGTGATCTTGATTATTGATATGAGATAATATTCTTATGTGTCATTTAATTTAATCAATGCATTTATAATAATCTAATTAATTTACCAGATCACATATCAATATGTTTTCAATCTCAGGGCTTTTTATAAAATTAATTACTTACTTACGTGGCTTCTAAGTATTTCTCAATGGTTCCTAATCGGGATAGGAAATAAAAGAGTAAAATAATACACACATATGGGTTACAATTATAATCAAAATATTGTTTATTTTATTTAAATGGCAATCACTGCTTAATATTTGCTATATCTTATTTTTCTTAAACATAACATTTACACATGGGAATCTTATTTCCTTTTGGTTTCCAATTGAAAGTTTTTATTAACATTTAACTATTAGGATTTATTAGCAACAATTCTATTTAAGTTTGATGAAGCTTTTCTGATATTATTGATTATGTTCTTCAATTTTAAATGTGGTATTTAATACGAAAAACCCATACATTCATGTCCAAACAAATGAGACTGACCTTTTTCTGGTGAACTGAGAATGTCTTCACACAAGACCCGTTTCCTGCTATCCTTGGCTGCGATCAAAACCTCGTCCTGGCTTCCAGTAATGTTCTCCTTTGAAAACTAGCTCGTATAGCTCCCGTTCCTGCTTCTGTCGTGATGCCGTGTTTCTACCTTTTTCGAAACTTCAATCAGCTACCGGGACACTCTTGGCTCAAGGAGGTTCTTTACTCTCGACCTGGCCTACCTCTCGTTCCACGATAGATACTCCACACTCACGGAACTACACCGGCTTTCTCACTCTCCGTACACTACCGTCTACTACTGGACTTCACTTCTCGACAGCTCAAAACATTCTGATCTATCTTTTTCATTCATTCCCCTACTTTCTAAATATCCCTTCCAGATTCACAAATCAACCTTCCACCACCAACTCTCATTCGCAGTCTTCCTCAAAACCAATTTTTAATCTTTCTAAATATGCTTAATGGATTTCAAAAAAGAAATAGTTAATTCCCATTCGAAAATTACTTTCTACTATTTACAAATTTTAATGACCTATTCTCTATTTCAACTGAGTCTTATTTAGCATAGGCTAATGATCGAACCTTCCGCGAACAACGATAATGACCTATTATCTTTTTCAACTGAGTCTTATTTAGCATAGGCTAATGAATGAACCTTCCGCGAACAACGATAATGGTACGCGCCATTCACTTTGTTTATTCTAAGCGCATTGTCCCGAGTTTCGTAAGCTTCGTCTAATCACTTCTTAAAATTAAATATAACAATTTGTTGTATACAGGTTGTTCTAAATTTATATGCCCGTGGTTGAGAAAATTGAAAATATTTTATATTAAATTGAATTCTGCTTATAATTATCAAAATTTAATTTTCAGATCAAATAAAAATATAACAATATATATATATATATATATATATATATATATATATATATATATATATATTTACATACCAAATAAATGGTGTAAGATCACATCGTTAAATCCTCCGTATATCAATGGGTACCAATAGAATAGACTAGTTTCGCGATGCCTCGCTCGTCAGTATTCGGCTAGGTACGAATTGATACACCGACGGTTCAATGATGTGTCTTAATATTTCGCACCTCAGGTGCCGAGCTACAAAAGTGCCATCTACTCTGATGACCAAGAAGTAGAAACACGACTCGAAAAGAGAAGTCTTCCACAATCTTTTGAGCTGTATTAAAAGTTGCCTGCATGCAGGGCTTCGGCAAAAGCTTTGCCAATGCTAGATTTTACATACCAAATAAATGGTGTAAGATCACATCGTTAAATCCTCCGTATATCAATGGGTACCAATAGAATAGACTAGTTTCGCGATGCCTCGCTCGTCAGTATTCGGCTAGGTACGAATTGATACACCGACGGTTCAATGATGTGTCTTAATATTTCGCACCTCAGGTGCCGAATACTGACGAGCGAGGCATCGCGAAACTAGTCTATTCTATTGGTACCCATTGATATACGGAGGATTTAACGATGTGATCTTACACCATTTATTTGGTATGTAAAATCTAGCATTGGCAAAGCTTTTGCCGAAGCCCTGCATGCAGGCAACTTTTAATACAGCTCAAAAGATTGTGGAAGACTTCTCTTTTCGAGTCGTGTTTCTACTTCTTGGTCATCAGAGTAAATGGCACTTTTGTAGCTCGGCACCTGAGGTGCGAAATATTAAGACACATCATTGAACCGTCGGTGTATCAATTCGTACCTAGCCGAATACTGACGAGCGAGGCATCGCGAAACTAGTCTATTCTATTGGTACCCATTGATATACGGAGGATTTAACGATGTGATCTTACACCATTTATTTGGTATGTAAAATCTAGCATTGGCAAAGCTTTTGCCGAAGCCCTGCATGCTAGCAATATATATATATATATATATATATATATATATATATATATATATATATATATATATATATATATATATAGATGCACGTTAAGTTGTGACTTCCGGTATACAGAAGAGACTGTCCGACCTCCACCTTTTCTACTAGGAATTATTTTTTAAAAATTGTGTATTTGGTAAAAGGGGGGCTTATAAAATGGGTCTACCTATTGAGGGGAAAGGATTTACCACAATAAATTTTGTATATATATACGTATATACCGAAGCGTACAGCATACGTTATGGCTTCCATATATAGGGTAGTTCAAGGTGCGTTGTCACTTCCAGCGGTGTTGTCATATTTTGGAAGACAACGACTCGTCTGCTGATTTACCTCTTACTTTAAGCGTAATGTGTGATCTTTTGAAACTTTTACTGTGAATACAGTTGTGAATGCAGTTCTATGTTTTACAGTTGTGTATTTAAATTAAAAGATTGATATTCTTTTGATTACACAGGTTTACAAAAAAAATACATTTCGGAATATTTGACGAAACCATATGACTAGGGGGTTTTTGG
This sequence comes from Diabrotica virgifera virgifera, assembly GCF_917563875.1. Classification (NCBI taxonomy): domain Eukaryota; kingdom Metazoa; phylum Arthropoda; class Insecta; order Coleoptera; family Chrysomelidae; genus Diabrotica; species Diabrotica virgifera. The sequence goes on along the minus strand of NC_065447.1, from coordinate 124,239,473 downwards.
GGTCGCTGAGAGAGCTCAACGTACCGCAGTTTTCATGATCAGTGACTCCAAAACCCCTACATTTTCAGAGCGATTGTGTCGATTTATGTTGATTTGACCTTGAACTAGACGTGATAGAGGTCAGCGGACTCCTGATTCGTCATCAGCGACACCAAAAACGCCCTAATATACTTTCTCAGAGCGACTGTCGATTTATCTTGATTTGACCTTTACCTGGCGTGAAAGAGGTGAGCGGACCCCGGATTCGTGATCAGCCACCCCAAAAACCCCCTTGTCATATGGTTTCGTCAAATAGTCCGAAATTTAGTTTTTTTTGTAAACCTGTGTTATTTATGATATGATTGATATTTATTTTACAAACACTAATATTTTATTATTGCTGCAAAATGGATTTTTGGAATTAATTAAAAAAGATAGATAGATAGATAGATAGATACATTTATTTCCTTTTAAAATTTTACAATTTTATGGAAAGGGTGAGAACAAATATTTCGTTCCTTTTTTTCATCCCAAGAAACACACAATATGTTTATTTTAGGGATAAACAAAAGAAAGAAATAAATAAAAAAAAAAAAAAAAAAACAACGAGTTATATAAGAATTAATTAAAGATACAAAGTATAATTTACGTATTTAACTATTCATTTATGATGAAAGACCTAAGTTTTAGAACATTCCAGATATAGCTAGCTATTATTTTAGCTGAATATACTGTAATGTTATTTAAGGTATGAGTTACAGTATCAATATCGGCTATATAATTAATGGATGATTGTTTCATACAAGAATATATTGGACAATCAAAAAGTATATGTTCAATTGTTTCTAACTCCTTATTGTTACAAATAGTACAGATTTCATTAGGATTAATTTTATATGTAGAATCCTTATAAGTGAACGTTAAGCAGAATGAATTACATAATCGAAGCTGTGCAATAGTTCTTGTAATCTGGATGGGCATTTTTAGGCATAAGTATTTTTGACTTAATTCGGAAAGAGCTAGGTGTTTATATAAGGGGAGAAAATTGGATTGCTGACAAAGAGAAATATCTAATTCTGAGAGCTTATTTTTAAATTTGATTAACAAGGCTTTTCTATTCAGTTGTAGGGAATGAAGGGAGAGATTATTCCAAATAGGTTCAGCATCAATAAAAGTAAAAAGTGATTTTACCTGCGCTGCCCAGTTATACCTGCTATCGGTCTCCATCAGTTGTAGTTGACGAAAAAAGCACATTTTGGGGTAACGGGAATCGTCCATCATATAAATTTTCTTTAACCAGTTTAGTGTCCACTTGAATATATTATACAAGAGTTTGACTCTGCCGCATTCTACTCTGACTATGTAACCGGGTGTGGATATGGGAAGCATAAGAATTCGTTTTAGGAATTGTACTTGAACTTGTTCGAGAACATCTACATAACGGAGTGCCCATACAGAAATACAATTGGAGATTGTACTTGTTACTAATGCATCAAAAAGTTGTAGCCTCGTTTGCATGCAGTCAATTTTAAGTTTAGCTAGAACAGGTATAAGTGCTCCAGTTGCTTGTTTAGCTTTCGCATTACTCACATCTGCCATTTCACGGAATAGAGACGAAGAGGCAAAAGTCACTCCAAGGTAATTATAGGTGTTAGTTAATAGAATGGGATATTGATTGAAAGTGAATTTAATATTATTTTTTAAGTTATAAGGACCCCTAGAGAAACACATAATTTTAGTTTTAGCAGTATTGACAGTAAGTTTGTTTTGTTTGCAGTAATCCTCCAACATTTTTAATTTTTTTGATATATCGATCTCCGAGTGACCTAATATTACCAAATCGTCAGCGTATAAAAGCATAAGAATTTCATTTACGTTATTAACATTGATGCCTTCTGCTCCGCGGCTTTTAAAAAAATCTTCGATGTCTGCAAGAAATAACGCAAATAACAAGGGACTGAGGACTTCTCCCTGTAACACGCCCTCACAAATGTTAAACGATTTAGTATATTGCTCGTCAGCATTAACCCTAAAGGTAGCATTAGAATAGAAAGATTTAAGTAGAAGTACAATTTTAGAGCTAATACCTAAAGCAAAAAGTTTAGACCAGAGCAACGCGTGGTTAATGCAATCAAAAGCCCGCTTAAAGTCAACAAACAATACAAATAGCTTGCGCTTTTTAAATCGGAGACGAAATTGAATGATGGATGTAAGAGTATAGACATTATCGTAACAACCACGTTCTTTACGAAAACCAGATTGGGATTCGGGAAGTATATTAAACGATTCTACCCAATTGACTAAACGGTTCAAAATAATTTGCATGAATACTTTAGTAATGCAGTTTACTAAAGCAATTCCCCTGTAATTGGAAGGATCGTTAGAGGGACCTTTTTTGTGGAGCATTTTTAGAGTAATTTTCGACCAACTATTAGGAAAAGTGGAAGTGTTGAAGATAGTATTGAAAAATGAGTTAAGGTATAAGATCCAGTTATTTGGTAAGTATTTGTAAAACTCATAGGGAATATTATCAGATCCTGGAGCTTTGTTGTTTTGACAGGAATTTAAAGCTAAGTAAATTTCATTGGTGGTAATAGGATTATCAAAATACGGATTCCTCGCATCGAAATAGAGGGTTGTGTCCACTATCCCGGCTCCCATAATTTCAGAGTAGAATGTTTCCCATGTTGCAGCAGGTAAAGATATGTAACTATTTGAAATATTTCGAGCTCTTTTAATATGAAACCAAAAAGTTTTTGAATCAGTAGAGTTGGAAATATTACCAATAATATTTTGTTGAAATTCAGTTTTTTTTACTTTTAATAATTTTTTATACTCTGCTTTAATAATTAAGTATTCGTTTTTAGTTTGATTTGAGAAATTGTTTTGTTGACAAATTTTGAGTTTACTTTTAACTGATTTCTTTAGATCTCTACATTGACAATCATACCACGGTTTGTGTTTATTAGGTCTGTTAGGAGCGATTATACTTTTTGACAGCCCAAGATTATCAGCTGTTTTATAAATATTATCCAACAGGTTTTTGTTTGCCATTTCGACATCATGAATTATGTGCACCCCCGCCGAATTTTGCATGTTTAGTTTATAAGACAAAACTAAAGATTCATTTAACTTAAAAATAGTTTTATTTTTTATTATAGTTTCTTTCATAGGTGAAAGATACGTTTGAGTTATAAAGCATGAAACAGGAAAGTGGTCTGATAAAGTACACGTTGTATTTACGTAAACATCATTAACAAAGTGCAAATGTGAGTTATTTACCCAGACTAAATCTATTGTACTCTTGCCCATAGGGCCGACGAAAGTAAATTTTGCAGGCCGATCAGAAATACACCTACCATTTAACAGACAGAACCCGTTAAAATTCATGAAATCAAGAAGGCATCTACCTTTTGCATTAATTACAGTATCTAAACTTTGTCTCTCGTCAAAAAAATTTGTGTTTTCAAATATTTCAGGAGGGGATACGTCATTGTCTGAAACACGGGAGTTAAAGTCTCCTCCAATAATTATAGGTGTATCATTAAATTTCTCTAAAATATTAGATAACACCTCCTGAAATAGTGACAATAAATATTCAATACTTAGACTAGGTTTAAAATAAACGTTACAGACTACAAATTTATAATTATTGCTAGATATTAAACAAAAGATCCACCAAGGTGATTTATCAATACAAACAGAAGAAAGGTTGGGATTACAAAAGATTGATAGACCACCGCTAGCCCTACCCAAGGATTTTTCTTTTATGGCAACTGAACTGGCACATGAGTAAGTAGATAAATAATTTGAAAATTTTATATTTTCGGTAATAACCCATGTTTCCGATAAACAAAGAATGGGTATATCATTGAAATCACTTAAAAAGTCATTAACACTATTAATTCCTTGTGAGTTCCAAAAAACAATGTGTACTGATTGCTATTCAGATTTCGAGGAGGCAGGTTTTACAACTTTTAGGCCAGACTCTCGATTAGGTGAAGACTCTTCCTCGCGAACTCTTTTGTTGGATAGTATTTGAACGATTTGCGGAACTCCATAAACATATTTAATAGTGAGATTTGTTTCAGTTTTTAATCGTAACTCTAGTTCTGCACGTAAATCATTTAGATGTTGACGCTGTTTAGGTGTCATATCAGAGATTATCTTAACTGAAGGATATAAATTACGAGAAATATTCTTCTTGTTTCTCAAAACGTCCAATGCAGCCTTAGGAGTCCCAAAAATAACACGATAAAGACGAGGTTTGTTATTATTAGTATTTTTTCCAAGACGATAGCCGGACTGGATACAATTCGCAGAATTCGGAGATAAGTGCGTAATTACTTCTTTAATTATGCGAGCGTCATCTTCGGGTGATCTTTCAGGAACTCCTAGGAGTAGGACGTTCTTTTCCCGCTTCAAACGCTGAGTAGTTTCGTAATATATATCATCTTGTGACGGAGTTGTAGAGTTCACTAGTTTTTCCAAGGAACTAACTTTTTCACGAAGAAGATTATTTTCATCACGAAGAGCGGATACATCCTTCATGCAGTTTTCAAGCATTTGTGATTGTGTAGAAAACTTGTTATTTAATTCTGTCACAGAATTTGTGAGAATGGATAATTTGTCCATAAGTAAATCAAACTGATGGTTGCTGAGTAGCGAGGCTGAAGACATAGATGGCTCATTCTGAAGAGTAATGTTATTCGTATATGTTAATGTATATGTTAATCACTTCTTAAAATTAAATATAACAATTTGTTGTATACAGGTTGTTCTAAATTTATATGCCCGTGGTTGAGAAAATTGAAAATATTTTATATTAAATTGAATTCTGCTTATAATTATCAAAATTTAATTTTCAGATCAAATAAAAATATAACAATATATATATATATATATATATATATATATTCCTTGCCTCAGGTAGCTGTAGCTTCCTCCGTGGATTTGTTAGTTGTTGCTCTCGAATCCTGAGGGTCTTCTAACATTATAGCCACAAATTGGTTGCATTGCTCCTGTTTAGCTATATCATACTGATGACGACTAATAAGTCAGAAACACGTGTCTATGGTTGCATTCCACCTTGTGCATATTTTGTTTTTCATACTTATTGCGAGCCATGCCGATATTTATTAACTCGCGCTAACCTCTCCTTGTTTGATTGTTTAAAACGTTCTAAACGTTTGGCATTCCTTGCCTCAGGTAGCTGTAGCTTCCTCCGTGGATTTGTTAGTTGTTGCTCTCGAATCCTGAGGGTCTTCTAACATTATAGCCACAAATTGGTTGCATTGCTCCTGTTTAGCTATATCATACTGATGACGACTAATAAGTCAGAAACACGTGTCTATGGTTGCATTCCACCTTGTGCATATTTTGTTTTTTATATATATATATATATATATTTACATACCAAATAAATGGTGTAAGATCACATCGTTAAATCCTCCGTATATCAATGGGTACCAATAGAATAGACTAGTTTCGCGATGCCTCGCTCGTCAGTATTCGGCTAGGTACGAATTGATACACCGACGGTTCAATGATGTGTCTTAATATTTCGCACCTCAGGTGCCGAGCTACAAAAGTGCCATCTACTCTGATGACCAAGAAGTAGAAACACGACTCGAAAAGAGAAGTCTTCCACAATCTTTTGAGCTGTATTAAAAGTTGCCTGCATGCAGGGCTTCGGCAAAAGCTTTGCCAATGCTAGATTTTACATACCAAATAAATGGTGTAAGATCACATCGTTAAATCCTCCGTATATCAATGGGTACCAATAGAATAGACTAGTTTCGCGATGCCTCGCTCGTCAGTATTCGGCTAGGTACGAATTGATACACCGACGGTTCAATGATGTGTCTTAATATTTCGCACCTCAGGTGCCGAATACTGACGAGCGAGGCATCGCGAAACTAGTCTATTCTATTGGTACCCATTGATATACGGAGGATTTAACGATGTGATCTTACACCATTTATTTGGTATGTAAAATCTAGCATTGGCAAAGCTTTTGCCGAAGCCCTGCATGCAGGCAACTTTTAATACAGCTCAAAAGATTGTGGAAGACTTCTCTTTTCGAGTCGTGTTTCTACTTCTTGGTCATCAGAGTAAATGGCACTTTTGTAGCTCGGCACCTGAGGTGCGAAATATTAAGACACATCATTGAACCGTCGGTGTATCAATTCGTACCTAGCCGAATACTGACGAGCGAGGCATCGCGAAACTAGTCTATTCTATTGGTACCCATTGATATACGGAGGATTTAACGATGTGATCTTACACCATTTATTTGGTATGTAAAATCTAGCATTGGCAAAGCTTTTGCCGAAGCCCTGCATGCTAGCAATATATATATATATATATATATATATATATATATATATATATATATATATATATATATATATATATATATATATATATATATAGATGCACGTTAAGTTGTGACTTCCGGTATACAGAAGAGACTGTCCGACCTCCACCTTTTCTACTAGGAATTATTTTTTAAAAATTGTGTATTTGGTAAAAGGGGGGCTTATAAAATGGGTCTACCTATTGAGGGGAAAGGATTTACCACAATAAATTTTGTATATATATACGTATATACCGAAGCGTACAGCATACGTTATGGCTTCCATATATAGGGTAGTTCAAGGTGCGTTGTCACTTCCAGCGGTGTTGTCATATTTTGGAAGACAACGACTCGTCTGCTGATTTACCTCTTACTTTAAGCGTAATGTGTGATCTTTTGAAACTTTTACTGTGAATACAGTTGTGAATGCAGTTCTATGTTTTACAGTTGTGTATTTAAATTAAAAGATTGATATTCTTTTGATTACACAGGTTTACAAAAAAAATACATTTCGGAATATTTGACGAAACCATATGACTAGGGGGTTTTTGGGGTCGCTGAGAGAGCTCAACGTACCGCAGTTTTCATGATCAGTGACTCCAAAACCCCTACATTTTCAGAGCGATTGTGTCGATTTATGTTGATTTGACCTTGAACTAGACGTGATAGAGGTCAGCGGACTCCTGATTCGTCATCAGCGACACCAAAAACGCCCTAATATACTTTCTCAGAGCGACTGTCGATTTATCTTGATTTGACCTTTACCTGGCGTGAAAGAGGTGAGCGGACCCCGGATTCGTGATCAGCCACCCCAAAAACCCCCTTGTCATATGGTTTCGTCAAATAGTCCGAAATTTAGTTTTTTTTGTAAACCTGTGTTATTTATGATATGATTGATATTTATTTTACAAACACTAATATTTTATTATTGCTGCAAAATGGATTTTTGGAATTAATTAAAAAAGTGTTATTAGTAAGTAATTTATTTATGAAAATTATATCAAAAATTTTAATAAATAAATTTGAACTTATAGGAAATTTTAATATTTACTATTTTTTTTTATTAAATTTTGAATTTTAGATTTTATTACAGGCACCGTCCTTTTAATTTTTGATGTACCAATAATAATGTGTAATAAGAAAATTAAATGGCTAAATACACCAGGTGGGGTTGAGCCGCTAAAAAGCTGTCTAGATCCATCTTTTTAGAGCAGATTAGTCCCAGTTTGCTACTCGATACTATTGACTGTGCATTTCTTTCTATCCTCTGTCTTTTTCTGCTAGTCTCTAATTCCTGCCCTATATAAATTTTCCTTTACTTCCTGTAACCATTTATTCTAGTTCCTCCGCGTCTCCTTCGAACTCCGGGTTTCCATTGTAAAATTGAGTTTATAGTTGTTACGCTACCTGCTCTCCATATATGCCCCAACCATCTAACACTGTGCTGAAATCTGAAAATCTGGAATGATATCTACCCGAGTCGAAACATTTTTTTTTAATATATGAAAATAGTTATTTATGAAACAGTTGATGAAGTATGCTTTTTACGAATGCACGTGATGTTTAGAGCACGAGCGACAACGGAGCGAGTGCTATACATCGCGTAAGTTCGCAAAAAGTACTTCACGCACAGTTTCATACAATATTTTATCTACGATAAACAAATAAAAAAACTGTAACTCTTCATCACTGGAATTCATTCCTATTCTACAATTTTTAGAACTTTGACATTTAGGCCCGGTCTTTTCACCTCCGGATAAAAGTTATTCGGAGGTTTATTTGACATATTTACATGTAATCTGCCGGATAAACTTCCTAATAAATATTTATTCGGAGGTGAAAAGACCGGGCCTTAAACATTCTAATTTCTTTCAAACCACAAAACTGTCAAATTTTTTTTTGTAATTTATTGCTCATTATGTCATCACCATGACAACGCGAAAGTTAAGTATATTTGATTATATGAAAGTGTGTCAAAAACAGTGCGAAAAAGTAAATCACGTTTAAAATACATTGTTGCTTCACGCACACGTTATCCATTAAATAGATCGAGGCAGATCGGCCTTATATCGGATCCTCTACTATTAGTCCGTTCGCTGACGGTAAAATATTGCAAAACCCATAAATTTTAAAAAAACCGCTTAGATTGACATGAAATTTGGCATACACATAGGTAACATGTCAAAGAAGCACATTGATATTGTGCCGATGTGTGCTTTTGCCATGGGGGTGACTTTTACCTCGTCTCGGGATGAAAAAATATACGTTCAAAATAAGTCCGGGAATGGATTAACTGACTAATTCTAGGCAACTTTTGTTCTATAGCATTTTTTCACTTAGTTACTTTTCGAGTTATTTGCGAGTAAATATGTTCATTTTTCAACAAAAAAAAACATTCTTTAACGGTTTTTTGGCAATTAACTCAAAAAGTAAGTATTTTATCGAAAAAAACCTTCTTAGGAAAAATATAGTCCATAAAAAAGTAAAAAAAATGGTGTGCTTATGAATGAGATCCCTAGACCCAGTAAAAGAAGAGTTGTAACTAATGAAAAATAGGTTTATACACGTCAAATTCCAAATTGAATATTTCAACGTGAACTGTCAAAAACTAAAGCACTTTTTGGGGAACACTCATTACAACTTTTTTGTAGTGTTTAAAAAAAGGTTAAAACAGTTTTAGCATTAAATTAAGGAAGTTACGCTCAAAATGAAGATCCTTTTTTTTTGTAAAAAATTATAAAATTCACCCCCTAATTAGCATCCGAAATGAAATTAATAGTCACCACTTCAGAAGTTGATTTACTCGTGTATGTATTGTATATAAATATGATCTGTAAGCTTCATCGGTTCAAAATGCTTAGTTTAAGGGGATGTAATTGAAAGGGATTGAACTAGTCACTAACCAACTGTGTAAGCCAATTTTGAACAGCCATATCTTAACCAATATTTGTCTCAAAGAAAAACACATAATCCTAAATATTCAGAAAAGCAAAACCTACATTTTTTACTATTCGTAATTTTTAGTATCACTAATAAATTTTATGTCATTTTGAAACAGCATTTTTTTCTGCAAAAAATTTTACTTTAAAACCATTTTTTTTCAAAAATTAGCCCTTTGAGCCGATCATATAAGATATACAGATCATATAAATATTACATAAGTTAAGTAACTTGTGAAGCGGTAAGAATTAATTTCATATGAGATTCCAATTAGGGGGTGCTTTTTCGAATTTTTTTAACAAAAATAGGACCTACTTTATTTTGATGCTAGAAACTTTTTTAGAAAACATAAAAAATATTTTTTTAAAACTTTAAAAAAGTTGTAATAAGTTCTCTCAGAACAGTGCATCATTTTTTGGTTGCTATCATTTTTTTATTTATTTCACGTGAAATTATTCGTTTTTAAATTTGACGAATATGAACCTGTTTCCTGTTTTACATTAGCTACAACTTTGCTTCTACTGATTCTAAAAAGTTCATACGTACATCAATGTTGTTACTTTATAAGCTATATTTTTAATGTTTTTCCCGATAACATACTTACTTTTTGGGTTATTGGCAAAAAAAACCGTATAAAAGTGTTTTTTTGATGATAAATTGACATATTGACTCGCAAATAACTCAAAAAGTATTAACTTAGTGAAAAAATTCTATATAACAAAAGTTGCTTAGAATTAGTCAGTTTATCCATTTCCGAACTTATTTTGAACGTATATTTTTCACCTCCGAGAAGAGGAGAAACGCCCCCCAGGGCAAAGTTTTCTTTTCACTTTTTTCTTTGACATGTTACCTATGTGTATGCTAAATTTCACGTCAATCCGTTCTTTAAAATTTGGAGCAAAAACCGTTAATGAACTATACTGCAATCAAACCCGCTTATTAGAATACCTCTTAAAGGAATATCCCGGTTTAAGGAATAGAAATTTGCGGTCCGGAAACGTTTCTACTAACGACCAATGATCGGATATTAGAATATCCCGGTTATAGGAATACTTTTGATTGGCACGAAGGCTATTCCAATAAGCGGGTTCGAATGTATTTCGGTAAGATCGTAAAAAACGAATCAGAATATTTTTCCTATCGACTAAGATACAACCTGGACTAGGTAAAATAAAATACCTACTTTCAATACACCAATAATCATTGCGTTTTTTATAAATGTATAAAAGCATAATATTTTAGTGCATATTTCAATTATTCAACTGTTTTTTGCATAATTTAATTAAGTGCATATTTCCCGAGCTCTATTTGATGTATTTCTCCACGAGTTTACAGCAAAAATCTTGATAATTACATTTTTTTTTTGTATAATTATTGTTTTATCATACAGTCAAGTCGTCCTTGAATCCTATACATTTTTAAAAGAAAATAAAATTTTTATTGGATATGTTCAAGCAGACATTTCCGTTCAAGCAGAATTTTTAGTCACAACATATCAATGTTAAATATTATTAGAACAACGTTATGGTGTCACGTTTCTTTTAATGACCGACACACATATTATATTTTAATTACGGATCCCACATTTTGCTAAACAGTTAAGAATGTAGTAGAAACATCAAACTTAAGAAACATATTTTTATTACCTACTGCTGATAAATTAAACAGTATCAAATATCACTCGTTGACATCTCTGTATTAATTTTAAATAATAAAGTATATGTAGTTTTGTATTCTAAAATATTTGGAAAAAATACCTATGTATTTTTTTTTTCATTTACACATCATTTTAAGGGAGTGTCCGTTGAAGAGTACAGGTTCAATATTATCGGCAAATGAGTTTTGTCTTAAATACCGTCCGTATAGAGGAGGTGTTCGTTAAGGAGATAGGCGCAAAATCTTGGTAAAATGCTAATTAAATGCACTAATTTTTTTCGAATTCTGAGAAAACTAATAAGTATTTTTGAAAAATTTAAACGCAGAATGGAATATTACCTTATTACCGAGGGCCGAAAGTCCCTGAACGGGATAAAAAAACAAGAGAAAAGTTAGTGTGATTTTTAATTTCGAATATTTCATTATCAAGAAACTTTTTGTTTATTCTAAGGGACTTTCGGTCGTCCGCAATAATAATCTTTCATTCTGGGTGTAAGTTTTAAAAAGTATTTATTAGTTTTCTCAGAATTCGTAAAAAATGAATGCATTTAAATAGCATTGGACCGAGATTTTGCGCCTACCCCCTTAAGAGAGAGTTTACTGTATTTCATATTATTACTAGAATTTATTACTTTAAACTCTTTATCGCTCTTGATTCATTTTTTCGTGTATTTAATTCCATTCAATTGTAATTGTACATTCAATTTGTTTGTATATTTTTACACGTTTTATTACTTTCGAAATAACAATAACTATAAAATCGATTTTTCAGCCTACTTGTATTTACAACATTAGGTAACATAGGTAACATTTACCTACATTTCTTGTATTTTTAAGCTTTTAATAAGATTTTTAAAAATAATTTAGATTATTTAATAGATACATTCACCGGCACGAAAAACGGGCACCCCAAAAAATGGGTCATTTTTGATGGCTCGTATCTCCTAAACCTATTCTCCGATTTAAGTATTTCTTTAATACGTTATAGCCTTATTTTTTAACTATATCGCTGTAATAATATTGTTTCTAGACAGGTAAATTATCATTGTATACTGGGCGTACCAATCAAACTGTTTTTTTTTTCAATTTTCACAACACCCTGTGGAATATTCTAGCCTTTATACACTATTGAAATTAAAACCCAACTATAGCCCCAGGTTTTCTTAACGTTCTGTTTGTTATTCATTCGCTTATGTTGGATAATAAAAAGGTTAGGGACTTTAACAACTAAACATGTTCTTTATCAATACATGGTGTTTCTAAATAAGTGCGACAAACTTTAAGGGGTAATTCTGCATGAAAAAATAATGATCGTTTACTTGATAAAGCTATGTCCGCAAATGCTTGCAAATATAAAATTCTTTTGCCAAACGATCATTATTTTTTCATGCAGAAATTACCCCTTAATGTTTGTCGCACTTATATTTAGAAACACCTGTATCGATAAAGAACATGGCTAGTTGTTAAAGTCCTTAACTTTTTTATTATCCAACGTAAGCGAATGAATAAAAAAACAGAATGTTAATAAAACCTGGAGCTATAGTTAGGCTTTAATTTAAATATTTTATAAAGGCTAGAATATTCCACAGGGTGTTGTGAAAATTGAGAAAAAAACCCAGTTTGATTGGTACACCCGGTATACAATGAAAATTTACCTCTCCATCAACAATATTATCATAGCTATATTGCTAAAGAATAAGGCTATAACATATTAAAAAAATTACTTAAATCGGACAACAGGTTTGGGAGATACGAGACATCAAAAATTACCCATTTTTTTGGGGTGCCCGTTTTTCGTGCCGGTGAGTGTAGATTGAATTAGAAGTTCATTGTAAAAAAGGAAGTAACCAAAAACACGAGAAAAATGAATTTATATAAGTAAATAGGTAAGTAAATATTATAGATTAAAATAAGTACAGAAAATATATAATTATAGAGATATATAATCACTTATTGTACCTTCATTTAAGGCTAACTTTGAAAGTAAAGCAGATCTGCTATTATTCTTGTTTAAAAACAAAAGGCACACAAAACACTAAGTACGATTAGGACCGCGAATCTACAACAGATAAATGTCTGGAAACCGTTACACAGGGTTGCCAAAAAACGGAAGTCACACCGAGCGGTGTGGTATACGGAAGACGCTACGCGTTGTGTACATAACCTGTATAGTAGCACGGGAGCGACACTAGCGCTGGTGATATACTGTCGAACTAAAATCTGATCTTATGAGTATGTTAGATACGATATGACCTCCAGCGAAATTTTTAATATAAGCCTTCTGATACCATCTAGTAGCCAAATTCGTAAAAATATAGGCAAAACGTTGTGACTTCCGAAATCGGAAGTCATAACGGTATATATGAAGTAACAACGTATTACGAGAATCTACTTTGGAAGTCACATGGATACATGTATCAATATATATATATATATATATATATATATATATATATATATATATATATATATATATATATATATATATATATATATATATATATATATATTGACAAAAAATTTGACAGTTTTGTGGTTTGAAAGAAATTAGAATTTTTATATGTCACAGTTCTAAGAATTGTAGAATAGAAATGAATTCCAGTGACGAAGAGTTACAGTATTTTTATTTGTTTATCGTAGATAAAATATTGTATGAAATTGTGCGTGAAGTACTTTTTGCGAACTTACGCGATGTATAGCACTCACTCCGTTTCATAAATAACTATTTTCATATATTAAAAAAAAATGTTTCGACCCGGGTAGATATTATTCCAGATTTTCAGATTTGGGCACAGAGTTGGATTGTTGGGGCATATATGGAGAGCAGGTAGCGCAACAACTATAAACTCAATTTTACAATGGAGACCCGGAGTTAGAAGGAGACGCGGAGGAACTAGAATAAATGGTTACAGGAATTAAAGGAAGATTTATATAGGGCAGGAATTAGAGACTAGCAGAAAAACAAAAGAGGATAGAAAGAAATGGAGAAGCATAGTCAATAGTATCGAGTAGCAGATTGGGAAAAATCTGCTCGAAAAAGATGGATCTAGATAGCTTTTTAGCGGGTAATCCCCACCTGGAGGGTTTAGCCATTTAATTTTTTATTACATATTATTATTGGTACATCAAAAAATAAAAGGACGGTGCCTGTAATAAAATCTAAAATATTAAAATTTTCTATAAGTTCAAATTTATTTATTAACATTTTTGATATAATTTTCATAAATAAATGACTTACTATTAACACTTTTTTAATTAATTCCAATAAATCCATTTTACAGCAATAATAATATATTAGTATTTTTGTTAAAATAAATATCAATCATATTATCATAAATAACACAGGTTTACAAAAAAAAACTAAATTTCGGACAATTTGACGAAACCATATGACAAGGGGGTTTTTGGAGTGGCTGATCACAAATCCGGGGTCTGCTCACCTCTATCGCGTCAGATAAAGGTCATTTCAAGGTCAAATCAAGATAAATCGACAGTCGCTCTGAAAAAGTATATTAGGGGGTTCTTGGGGTCACTGAAGATGAATCCAGAGTCCGCTCACCTCTATCTCGTCTAGTTCAACGTCATTTTAAGGTCAAATCAACATAAATTGACACAATTGCTCTGAAAGTATAGGGAGTTTTGGGGTCGCTGATCATGAAAACTGCGGTCCGTTGAGCTCTACTACGTCATGTAAAGGTCATTATAAGTTCAAATCAGGAGGAGTTAACAAAATTGATTTGACCTTGAAATGGCCTTTACCTGACGTGGTTGAGCTCAACGGGCCCCAGTTTTGTGATCAGGGACCCCAAAAACACCCTAATATACTTTTTCACAGCGATTGTGTTGATTTATCTTGATTTGACCTCGAAATGACCTTCAGCTACACGTGATAGAGGTCAGCGGATCCGGGATTCGTTATAAGCGACCCCAAAACCCTCCTAATATACTTTTTCAGAGCGACTGTCGATTTATCTTGATTTGTCCTTGAAATAACCTTTACCTGACGTGATAGAGGTTAGCGAACCCCGGATTCGTAACCAGCGACCCCAAAAACCCCCCTAGTCATATGGTTTCGTCAAATAGTCCGAAATGTATTTTTTTGTAAACCTGTATAATCAAAAGAATATCAATATTTTAATTTAAATAGACAACTTTAAAACACAGACAACTGTATTCACAGTAAAAGTTTCAAAAGATCACACATTACGCTCAAAATAGGAGGTAAATCTAGCAGACGAGTCGTTGTGACTTCCAAAATATGACAACACCGCTGGAAGTGACAACGCGCCTTGAACTACCCTATATATGGAAGCCATAACGTATGCTGTACGCTTCGGTATATACGTATATATATACAAAATTTATTTTGGTAAATCCTTTCCCCTCAATGGGTAGACTCATTTTATAAGCCCCCCTTTTACCAAATACACAAATTTTAAAAAATAATTCCTAGTAGAAAAGGTGGAAGTCGGACAGCCTCTTCTGTATACCGGAAGTCACAACTTAACGTGCATCAATATATATATATATATATATATATATATATATATATATATATATATATATATATATATATATATATATATATATATATATATAATTATTAATATGTAGTGACTGTTAATAATACAAAATGAATAATTTTGGGGAATGCAGTCAATGTGTTTTGGGCTGATTAGAAGAGAAACACTTTGAACTTTTGTCGAGCTTTCGGACAATTTATTTCCTTTATCAAGACAATTGCTCGTGGTTTACAAAATAACTAACATACTTATAAAAAACATAAAAATTCCTTCTAAAAAATATAAATTGTAAACGTAAATTAATTTTGAAATATGTCAAAAGGACTTTTGATATATTTCATATAATTTTTGAAATATATCAAAAGGACTTTTGATATATTTCATATAATCAAAAACAAAAATATGTCCTTTTGACATATTTCAAAATTAATTTACTTTACAATTTATATTTTTTAGAAGGAATTTTTACGTTTTTTATAAGTATGTTAGTTATTTTGTAAACCACGAGCAATTGTCTTGATAAAGGAAATAAATTGTCCGAAAGCTCGACAAAAGTTCAAAGTGTTTCTCTTCTAATCAGCCCAAAACACATTGACTGCATTCCCCAAAATTATTCATTTTATATATATATATATATTGATAATTTGATTAATAATCTTGATTCTATTCAAGAAATTTTTCCCAACCTGAAATGGTGGATGTGTGAATTGTTCGTAAGGGGATTTTTCCACATTCTCTATTTCATTTGTTTGATTTATATATATATATATATATATATATATATATATATATATATACAGGGTGAGTTTTTAGTGCGGGATCGGTCGATAACTCCATTATGGTATAAAATATCGAAAAAAGTTATTTAGAAAAAATGTAGGTAATGATATTCTTCAGGCTTGGAAAATATGTAAAATTCTACAGGGTGATCAGTAAGTGCGTGGTATAGCAAACATATAATTTTTTAAATGGAACACCCTATATATTTTTCTATATTTATATTTCTCTGATAATTCTTGTTCTTTTAATATAGGGTTTTACATTACTATACAGAGTATTTAAAAAGTTATGACCAATTTAATTTCGAAATCCCTATGAGATTAACACCTTGTATATAAAAAAGTACTTCATAAACAATTATTTTTTTTATATAGTAAGATAAATAATATACTGTAGTTTCTAAATTAAGTTTAATTTAAATCATTGACGAATATTTGTATACAGGGTGAACTATTAAACAATATTACGATTTTCTCAATTTTTTTAAATGGATCACCCTGTATTTTATTTTTTATAAATATTGAATTTATAATACTCTTTCTTTTTTATATAGCATTTCCTATACCTAAACTGATTATTTTCCGAGATATTTTTAGTTTTCTTCAAATTTCGGGAATACATTCAATTTTTGTAAGTAGAAATAAGTTGTGCGATAATGTAGACAATATAACAAAATTATTTTTATTTAATAAGTAGCTAACAAAAAATATAAACCATAGCAATATGTAATGAATTTAACAATTAATGTGATAAGTATTAAGAAAACTAGTCTAAAGCAAATGTTCAAAATGTCCACCTTCAACGTCTATACAAGCTTGTAAGCGATTTTCAAATGACCGAGCTACATTTCGTAACATTTGCACGTCAATGTTATTAAAAGCTTCTCTGATTCTATGTTTCATATCATCTGGCGTTGTTGGAGGCTTCTGGTATACAAGGTCTTTTATATAACCCCACATGAAAAAATCTATTTTGGAGAATTCCGGTGATCGCGGTGCCCAAACAGTTGGTCCTCCTCTTCCTATCCACCTCTCAGGAAAGTTATTATTTAAATGATTGTGAATAGGAGCAGTGTGATGAACTGGAGCACCATCGTGTAAAAACCACATTCGTTGTCGAATATTAAGAGGTACATTTTCCAGTAATATTGGCAAGTGATTGTTTAGAAAGTCCAGATATATGGCACCATTCACACGGCCGTCAAAAAAATGTGGGCCAATTACATGATCGCCAACAATACCACCCCAAACATTTATGGACCACCTAGTTTGACTATGAGTCTTAACAAGGTATGGATTGCTTGATGCATAATAATGAAAATTATGCCGATTTACCGTTCCATTTTTGTGAAATGTAGCCTCATCTCCAAAAAGCACATAATCGAAAAAAATCGGTCTCGTTGCACTTGCTGCTGAGACCATTCACAAAAAGCTAATCTGCGTTGATAATCATCTGCCGTCAATTCTTGATGTAACTGTATGCGGTAAGGATGCAGTTTGTGTTTACGCAGAATTTTTGCCGCCGAAGTTTGACTAATGTCATGTTGACGTGAAATTTCACGAGTACTGATGTGGGGATCTTCAGTAGTGGCTATAAGGACATCATATTCTTTTTCTTCACTCAGAATAGTTTTGGTTCTCTCATTTTTTTCATATGCAACTGACCCAGTGCGAGTAAAACGATCCATTAATTTTTCAAATGCATTTGCGGTTGGCTTCCTCCGTTCTGGATATCGCTCATGATATAATCTAGACGCAAGTAGGCAATTTCTAAAACTTTCACCTAATATCCAGATCATATCTGTTAACTCTTCTACAGAAAAATTCATTTTTAATAATAAAGCACACAGACAAGCCACACAGTCCGATTAAAAAGTTTATAATATGCAAACTGTCATTTTCAAAGCCTACGGTTTAGGATTTAATAATGTGAAAACTGTCATTTTTTCAAAGCCTACTGTTTCACCTTTGTAACTGACACAAATGATTTAATAATTGCACGTCACAATCGGCAACTAGGAATGTTTTACTAAAAATTAATTAATTGTATTTTTATTTAAACATTAAAGTAATTTTAATACTTAAAATTATAACAAATATTAAAAATAACGTCATTTTTTATTGCTTTTCCCTTGATGATTCGTAGAAGTAAATAAATAACGTCAGATTAACTACACAAATTTTTAATTTTTTTTCTTCATATTTTAATACTAATTATATTATTCCCTAATACTAATTTCCTAATGTTAAGAAATGTGTCTCGGTCATTTGAAAATCGGTTACAAACTTGTATAGACGTTGAAGATATACATTTTGAACATTTACTCTAGACTTATTTCCTTAATACTTATCATATTAATTTTTACATTCCTTACATATTACTATAGTTTATATTTTTTGTTAGTTATTTATAAAATAAAAATAATTTTGTTATATTATTTATATTATCACAATACTTTATTATTTCTACTTACAAAAATTGAATGAATTCGAGAAATTTGAAGATAACTAAAAATATCTCGGAAAATAATCAGTTTAGGTATAGGGAATGTATTCGACAAGGAAAAATTTAAAAGAGAAATAAATAACCTACAAGAAGAAACTACCAACTTTAACGAGCTCCGAGAAAATATCATAAATGCACACAGAAGTACCATAAATAGGCACACTACATATACAATACCCTACTGGTGGAATGACCAAATCCAAAATAAGCGAGAGGAATGCTTAAGACGCAGGCGAATAGCACAAAGGCATAGAAACCAAGAAGAACATAAGGAGGCATATAAGAGAGCCAAAAAAGAATTAAGTAGTGAAATTAAAAGGGCTAAACGCACATGTTGGCAGTATTTGTGTGCCGCGCTGGAAGAAGACATATGGGGCGAAGCATATAAGATCGCCATGAAAAGTCTAAGGTTCGAGTCCCCATATAACCTTTGTGCAAAACGAAAGATGGAAATAGCGAACACTCTATTTCCAAGGAAGCCCGACAACACATTCTTACGGATAGACAATAATATTGGGCCTGCAGAGTTCACTACTGAAGAGATCATACAAGCAGCAGAAAGTATAAAGCCAGGAAAAGCACCAGGTCCAGATAAAGTAACGCCAGAAGCAATAAAACTGGTAGTAAAAGAGAAACCTGAAGTGATGCGCAAAGTATTCAATGAATTGTTGAACACACAAGAATTCCCAGATAAACTGAAGTTGGCGAGACTTGTATTATTACCAAAACCAGGAAAGAATCCGGACGAAGCCAGCTCATATAGACCTCTATGCTTACTAGATTGCATAGGAAAATTATATGAAGGTCTTATAAAGAAACGTCTTGAAGACGAACTTGAAATTCTGGGAAAAATTTCAGATAGACAGTACGGTTTTAGAAAATCCAGATCGGCTATAGATGCGGTGAAGAAGATCTCTGATACTGTAAAAAGATCAGAAAAAAGATGGGCCATTCTTGTGATGTTCGACGTGAAGAACGCCTTCAACTCTGCAAATTGGCATCACATACTAACG
This sequence comes from Diabrotica virgifera virgifera, assembly GCF_917563875.1. Classification (NCBI taxonomy): domain Eukaryota; kingdom Metazoa; phylum Arthropoda; class Insecta; order Coleoptera; family Chrysomelidae; genus Diabrotica; species Diabrotica virgifera. Next base: position 124,219,719 of record NC_065447.1, on the reverse strand, counting down.
AAGCTCGAAGTGGCAGGAGTGTCAGACTACATCATAAATATTATAAATAAATACCTGACAAACAGATATTTAAATGTGGCATATAATACAGACATGAAACTCTCATCAGGAGTACCGCAAGGGTCCGTTTTGGGACCTACTCTATGGAATGTACTGTACAACGGCGTATTGGAAATAGACTATGGGCAAGACACCTACGCCATAGCATATGCAGATGACCTTGCAATCCTAATAGAGTCTAACATAAACAGGGATATTGAAGAAAAGGTGATAAGTTGTTACAGAAAAGTCAACAGGTGGATGACAGAGAATGACCTAGAGTTGGCAAGTAGTAAAACAGACATAGTAATATTAAAGGGACCAAGACAGAGACCAACTTTGAGCTTTGATTTAAATGGTAGTATTATAGAACCGAGTAACTGTGCTAAATATCTGGGCATACACCTTGATTCAGGTTTGAGATACACTAAACACCTTATAAATACAGTTCAGAAAGCTGAACAGAGAATTGCTGCTATGACAAAGATTATGCCAAATATAGGCGGACCTAGCAACTATAAAAGAAAATTGTATCTCCAGGTAGTACAATCCACCCTCCTATATGGGGCACCTGTATGGCTTGAAGCGTTGAGATACAAAAAATATGAGGAAATATTAACGAGAAGTCAAAGAAAACCCCTCCTGAAGGTAGTAAGTGCATACCGAACTACATCGACGATAGCTCTACAGGTGATCGCGGGTACGCTCCCCATTCACCTCCTAGCAAAAGAGCGTAAGATTATATACGAAAATGACAACGGTCACCTAATAGGAGTGAAAGCCGAGGTAAGAGAGCAAATGCTAAACGAATGGCAACAAGAATGAGAGCAACAGATAGAAAAAGCACAATGGACGAAAACACTAATTCCAGATGTGAAAGAGTGGTACCAATGTAGGTTTAAAAGAATAAATTACTTTTTTACACAATTCCTGACCGAGCACGGCTCATTCAGGTCTTACACATATCGTATAAGGAAAACTGAAGATGACTTATGTATAGAATGTGGAGTGCGTGACGACGCAGAGCATTGTGTATTCCATTGCAACGTTTTCCACGATAAACAACAAGACATGAGAAGAAAACTAGGTGAGATAACACCAGAGACTATAATGAATGTAGCCATGCAAAGCAAAGAAAATTTCAACGTGATAGTAGACCTAATAACAGAGATAATAAAAAAAAAGGAAACGAGAGAGAGAGCGAGACAAGATGGGAGATGAGAGAGTGACAGAAGACATAGTCAAGGACATTTTATCATTTATTTTACTTATACACCTTTATCTATACACTTTTATCTTTACAATGTTTTATGAATACTTATTTTATCTTACTTTATTTTATTTCAGTTGTGTAAACTTCGTTTTATTTTAACTTTTTTCATATACTCTTCTTTTTGTACACAGTACTCAATGTTTTATTTCTAGAACAAATAAAAGAATAACTACTCCTCACAGTCGGCTCCACCGACATGGAGTAGAGATAGGGTCAGCAGCGGGGCATCTGAAGTAACGTTTGTTAAAAATACGTACCGGGTGTCCATGGCTGGAATGAGGGGGTTTTAGTGGGTAGGCAGTTGCGTTTTCACGATTGATTCGCTCGGCTTCACGGGTGTCTGAATCGGGCAAGTGGACTGAATCCCACACACCAGGGTAGAGGGCAGAACACTAATTTCTTGGGGTGCTGCGGTCTACCCTGACGGTCTTATGAAGATTTCCTCCTTCCCAAAAAAAAAAGGTATAGGGAATGCTATATAAAAAAGAAAGAGTATAATAAATGCAATATTTCAAAAAAATAAAATACAGGGTGATCCATTTAAAAAAATTGAGAAAATCTTAATGTTGTTTAATAGTTCACCCTGTATACAAATATTCGTCAATGATTTAAATTAAACTTAATTTAGAAACTACAGTATATTATTTATCTTACTGTATAAAACAAATAATTGTTTATAAAGTACTTTTTTATATACAAGGTGTTAATCTCATAGGGATTTCGAAATGAAATTGGTCATAACTTTTTAAATACTCTGTATAGTAATGTTAAACCCTATATTAAAAGAACAAGAATTATCGGAGGAATATAAATATGAAAAAATATATAGGGTGTTCCATTTAAAAAATTATATGTTTGCTATACCACGCACTTACTGATCACCCTGTAGAATTTTACATATTTTCCAAGCCTGGAGAATATCATTACCTACATTTTTTCTAAATAACTTTTTTCGATATTTTATACCATAATGGAGTTATAGACCGATCCCGCACTAAAAACTCACCCTGTATATATATATATATATATATATATATATATATATATATATATATATATATATATATATATATATTGATACATGTATCCATGTGACTTCCAAATTAGATACTCGTAATACGTTGTCACTTCATATATACCGTTATGACTTCCGATTTCGGAAGTCACAACGTTTTGCCTATATTTTTACGAATTTGGCTACTAAATGGTATCAGAAGGCTTATATTAAAAATTTCGCCGGAAGTCATATCGTATCTCACATACTCATAAGATCAGATTTTAGTTCGACGGTATATCTCCAGCGCTAGTGTCGCTCCCGTACTACTATACAGGTTATGTACACAACGCGTAGCGTCTTCCGTATACCACACCGCTCGATGTGACTTCCGTTTTTTGGCAACCCTGTGTAACGGTTTCCAGACATTCATTTGTTCTAGATTCGCGGACCTAATCGCACTTAGTATTTTGTGTGCCTTTTGTTTTTAAACATGAATAATAGCAGATCTGCTTTACTTTTAAAGTTAGCCTTAAACGAAGGTACAATAAGTGATTATAATATATCTCTATAATTATATATTATCTGTACTTATTTTAATCTATAATATTTTACCTATACATTTTTTTTTTACTTCCTTTTTTACAATGAACTTCTAATTCAATCTACACTCACCGGCACGAAAAACGGGCACCTCAAAAAATGGGTAATTTTTGATGTCTCGTATCTCCCAAACCTGTTGGCCGATTTAAGTAATTTTTAATATGTTACAGCCTTATTCTTTAACAATATCGCTATAATAATATTGTTGATAGACAGGTAAATTTTCATTGTATACCGGGTGTACCAATCAAACTGGGTTTTTTTTTTCTCAATTTTCACAACACCCTGTGGAATATTCTAGCCTTAATAAAATATTGAAATTAAAACCCGACTATAGCTCCAGGTTTTCTTAACATTCTGTTTTTTTATTCATTCGCTTATGTTGGATAATAAAACAGTTATCGACTTAACAAGTAGCCATGTTCTTTATCAATAAATGGTGTTTCTAAATAAGTGCGACAAACTTTAAGGGGTATAATGATCGTTTACTTGATCAAGCTATGTCCTATATGATAATGAAAAAGTTAGGGATTCTAACAACTAGCCATGTTCTTTATCGATACAGGGTGTTTCTAAATAAGTGCGACAAACTTTAAGGAGTAATTCTGCATAAAAAAATAATGATCGTTTGGCAAAAGAATTTTATATTTGCAAGCATTTGCGGACATAGCTTTATCAAGTAAACGATCATTATACCCCTTAAAGTTTGTCGCACTTATTTAGAAACACCATTTATTGATAAAGAACATGGCTACTTGTTAAGTCGCTAACTGTTTTATTATCCAACATAAGCGAATGAATAAAAAAACAGAATGTTAAGAAAACCTGGGGCTATAGTTAGGTTTTAATTTCAATATTGTATAAAGGCTAGAATATTCCACAGGGTGTTGTGAAAATTGAAAAAAAAACCCAGTTTGATTGGTACGCCCGGTATACAATGATAATTTACCTGTCTAGAAGCAATATTATTACAGCGATATTGTTAAAGAATAAGGCTATAACATATTAAAAAAATACTTAAATCGGACAATAGGTTTAGGAGATACGAGCCATCAACAATGACCCATTTTTTGGGGTGCCCGTTTTCGTGCCGGTGAATGTATCTATTAAATAATCTAAATTATTTTAAAAAATCTTATTAAAAGCTTAAATACAATAAATGTAGGTAAATATTCTCATTTAACGAAATTTCGGAAAATTGCGTATTTTTTTGACCCAAGTAGGCTGAAAAATCGATTTTATAGTTATTGTTATTTCGAAAGTAATAAAACGTGTAAAAAATTGAATGTACAATTACAATTGAATGGAATTAAATACACAAAAAAATGAATCAAGGCGATAAAAAGTTTAAAGTAATAAATTCTAGTATTAATATGAAATACAGTAAACTCTCTCTTAATGGGGTAGGCGCAAAGTCTCGGTCCAATGCTATGTAAATGCATTTATTTTTTTCGAATTCTGAGAAAACTAAGAAATACTTTTTAAAACTTACACCCACAATGAAAGATTACATTATTACGGAGGACCGAAAGTCCCTTAGAATAAACAAAAAGTTTCTTTTGAATGAAATATTCGAAATTAAAAATTACACTAACTTTTCTCTTGTTTTTCATCCCGTTATCTTATTAAAATAAACATTATATAACTTTTCAGGGACCTTCGGCCCTCGGTAATAATGTAATCTTCCATTCTGCGTTTAAATTTTTCAAAAATATTTATTAGTTTTCTAAGAATTCGAAAAAAATTAGTGCATTTAATTAGCATTGGACCAAGATTTTGCGCTTATCTCTTAACGAACACCTCTATACTAACGGTATTTAAAACAAAACTCATTTGCCGATATTGAACCTGTACTCTTCATAGGTAAAAATACATAGGTAGGTATTTTTTCCAAATATTTTAGAATACAAAACTACATATTATTATATTTTATTATTTCAAATTAATACAGAGATGTCGACGAGTGATATTTGATATCACTTTATCAGCAGTAGGTAATAAAAATCTGTGTAGGTCATTAAAAGAAATGTGACACCCTAAGGTTGCTCTAATAATATTTAACATTGATATTATGTTGTGACTAAAAATTTGAACGGAAATGTCTGCTTGAACATATCCAATACCCAATAAAAATTTTATTTTCTTTTAAAAATGTTTCGGATTCAAGGGCGACTTGACTGTACGCTAAAACAATAATAATTATACAAACAAAACAAATATTCTGATTCGTTTTTTACGATCTTACCGAAATAGTATAGTTAATAGTTCATTAACGGATTTGCTTCAAATTTTAAAGAACGGATTGACGTGAAATTTAGCATACACATAGGTAACATGTCAAAGAAAAAAAGTGAAAAGAAAACTTTGTCCTGGGGGTGAGTTTCTCCTCTTCTCGGAGGTGAAAAATATACGTTCAAAATAAGTTCGGAAAAAGATAAACTGCCTAATTCTAAGCAACTTTTGTTATATAGAATTTTTTCACTAACTTAATACTTTTTGAGTTATTTGCGCGTTAATATGTCAATTTTTCAACAAAAAAACACTTTTATACGGTTTTTTGCCAATAACTCAAAAAGTAAGTATGTTATCGGGAAAACTATTAAAAATATAGCTTATAAAGTAACAAAATTGATGTACGTATGAACTTTTAGAATCAGTAGAAGCAAAGTTGTAGCTAATGTAAAACAGGAAACAGGTTCATATTCGTCAAATTTAAAAACGAATGATTTCACGTGAAATACCCGAAAAATGATAGCAACCAAAAAATGATGCACTGTTCTGAGAAAACTTATTACAACTTTTTTAAAGTTTTAAAAAAATCTTTTTTATGTTTTCTAAAAAAGTTCTAAACATACGCTCAAAATAAAGTAGGTCCAATTTTTGTTAAAAAAATCCGAAAAATCACCACCTAATTGGAATCTCAAATGAAATTAATACTTACCGCTTCACAAGTTATATACTTAACTTATGTAATATTTATATGATCTGTAATTTCATCGGCTTAAAGGGCTTATTTTTGAAAAAAATTGGTTTTAAAGTAAATTTTTTTTTATTTTGAAAAAAATGTTTTTTTAATGACATAAAATTTAGTAGTGATACCAAAAATTACGAATACATAGTAAGAAATGTAGGTTTGGCTTTTCTGAATATTTAGGATTATGTGTTTTTCTTTGAGACAAATATTGGTTAAGATATGGCTGTTCAAAATTGGCATACACAGTTGGTTAGTGACTAGTTTAATCCCTTTCAATTACATCCCCTTCAAAAATAAGAACTTTGAACTGATGAAGCTTACAGATCATATTTATAAACAATACATACACAGTAAATCAACTTGTGAAGTGGTGACAATTAATTTCATTTAGGATGCTAATTAGGGGGTGAATTTTATGATTTTTTACAAAAAAAAAGGATCTTCATTTTGAGCGTAACTTCCTTAATTTAATGCTAAAAACTTTCTTAACCTTTTTTTTTTAACACTAGAAAAAAGTTGTAATGAGTGTTCCCCAAAAAGTGCTTTAGTTTTTGACAGTTCACGTTGAAATATTCAATTTGGAATTTGGCGTGTATGAACCTATTTTTTATTAGTTACAACTCTTCTTTTACTGGGTCTAGGGATCTCATACATAAGTACACCATTTTTTTCACTTTTTTATGGGCTATATTTTCCCTAAGAATGTTTTTTTTTATAAAATACTTACTTTTTGAGTTAATTGCAAAAAAAAAAAACGTTAAAATGAGTTTTTTTTGTTGAAAAATGAACATATTTAGTCGCAAATAACTCGAAAAAAGTGAAAAAATGCTATAGAACAAAAGTTGCGTAGAATTAGATAGTTAATCAATTTCCGGACTTATTTTGTCTGTATATTTTTTCATCCCGAGACGAGGTGAAAGTCACCTCCATGGCAAAAGCACACATCGGCACAATATCAATTTTCTTCCTTGACATGTTACCTATGTGTATGCCAAATTTCATGTCAGCGGTTTCACAAATTTCAAAACCTACAAATTTCAAAATTTATGGGTTTTGCAATATTTTACCGTCAGCGAACGGACTACTAGTAGAGGATCCGATATAAGGCTGATCTGCATCGATCTATTTAATGGATAACAATAATTATTGGATATGCAATTTAGTATGTTAACAATTATAAAAAACAAGGGGTGCATGATCTAATTTTCTTCTGACTATAATTAATTAATAATTAATAAATGACTTTTATCTACTCTATATCATACTATGTATAAGTTTTTAGTTTGTGAAAACTGTCATTATAGATAGCAGTGCGTGAAGGGTTTAGTTTAAAGTGTGCGTAAAGTAACAATGTATTTTAAATGGGATTTACTTTTTGCACTGTTTTTGACACACTTTTATATAATCAAATATCCTTAACTTTCGCGTTGTCATGGTGATGACATAATGAGCATAAATTACAAAAAAAATTTGACAGTTTTGTGGTTTGAAAGTAATAAGAATTTTTAAATGTCAATGTTATAAAAATTGTAGAATAGAAATGAATTCCAGTGACGAAGAGTACAGTTTTTTTATTTGCTTATCGTAAATAAAATATTGTATGAAACTGTGCGTGAAGTACTTTTTGCGAACTTACGCGATGTATAGCACTCGCTCCGTTGTCGCTCATGCTCTAAACATCGCGTGCGTTCGCAAAAAGCATACTTCACGAACTGTTTCATAAATAACTATTTTCATATATTAAAAAAAAATGTTTCGACCCGGGTAGATATTATTCCAGATTTTCAGATTTCAGCACAGTGTTAGATGGTTGGGGCATATATGGAGAGCAGGTAGAGCAACAACTATAAACTCAATTTTTACAATGGAAACCCGGAGTTAGAAGGAGGCGCGGAGGAACTAGAATAAATAGTTACACGAAGTAAAGGAAGATTTACATAGGGCAGGAATTAGAGACTAGCAGAAAAAGACAGGATAGAAAGAAATGGAGAAACATAGTCAATAGTATCGAGTAGCAGACTGGGACTAATCTGCTTGAAAAAGATCTAGATAGCTTTTTAGCGGCTCATCCCCACCTGGGGTATTTAGCCATTTAATTTTCTTATTACATATTATTACTGGTACATCAAAAATTAAAAGGACGGTGTCTGTCATAAAATGTAAAATTCAAAATTTAGTTAAGAAAAATAATAAATATTAAAATTTTCTATAAGTTCAAATTTATTTATTAACATTTTTGATATAATTTTCATAAATAAATGACTTACTATTGACACTTTTTTAATTAATTCCAATAAATCCATTTTACAGCAATAATAAAATATTAGTATTTGTAAAATAAATATCAATCATATCATAAATAACAGGTTTACAAAAAAAACTAAATTTCGAACTATTTGACGAAACCGTATGACAAGGGGGTTTTTGGGGTGGCTGATTACGAATCCGGGGTCCGCTCACCTCTATCACGTCCAGTAAAGGTCATTTCAAGGTAGAATCAAGATAAATCGACAGTCGCTCTGAAAATGTATATTAGGAGGTTTTTGGAGTCGCTGAAGACGAATCCAGAGTCCGCTGACCTCTATCACGTCTAGTTCAAGGTCATTTTATGGTGAAATCAACATAAATCGACACAATCGCTCTGAAAATATATACTAGGGGCTTTTGGGGTCGCTGATCATAAAAACTGCGGTCCGTTGAGCTCTACCACGTCATGTAAAGGTCATTTCAAGGTCAAATCAGGACGTGTCCACAAAATTGATTTGACTTTGAAGTGACCTTTACCTGACGTGGTTGTGCTCAAGGGACCCCAGTTTTGTGATCAGCGACCCCAAAAACACCCTAATATACTTTTTCAGAGCGATTCTGTCGATTTATCTTGATTTGACCTCGAAATGACCTTCAGCTAGACGTGATAGAGGTCAGCGGATCCCGGATTCGTCGTAAGCGACCCCAAAAACCCCCTAATATACTTTTTCAGAGCGACTGTCGATTTATTTTGATTTGACCTTTAAATGACCTTTACCTGACGTGATAGAGTTCAGCGGACCCCGAATTCGTGACCAGCGACCCGAAAAACCCCCTAGTCACATGGGTTCGTCAAATAGTCCGAAATGTATTTTTTTGTAAACCTGTATAATCAAAGAGTATCAATCTTTTAATTTAAATAGACAACTGTAAAACACAGACAACTGTATTCACAGTAAAAGTTTCAAAAGATCACACATTACGCTCAAAGTAGGACGTAAATCTAGCAGACAAGTCGTTGTGACTTCCAAAATATGACAACACCGCTGGAAGTGACAACGCGCCTTGAACTACCCAATATATGGAAGCCATAACGTATGCTATACGCTTCGGTATATACGTATATATATACAAAATTTATTTTGGTAAATCCTTTCCCCTCAATAGGTAGTCCCATTTTATAAGCCCCCCTTTTACCAAATACACAATTTTTAAAAAATAATTCCTAGTAGAAAAGGTGGAGGTCGGACAGCCTCTTCTGTATACCGGAAGTCACAACTTAACGTGCATCTATATATATATATATATATATATATATATATATATATATATATATATATATATATATATAATGTGTACATGTCTCTCGTTTTGTGTTTTTTAGCTTGTAGTTTGTATTGAGAAGACTTTTTGTACTGGGCCTGATGATGAGTCATATATTGTAAGACTCGAAACCGGTTGCCCCATGATTATATAACAACTAATAAAAAATACAAACTAAAGATTGCGAGTATTGACTCAATTACTATATCCAATTGTATAATGGACTCGCATTGGCAACCCTTTCATCAACTGTTATTAAATTTACAAATGTTTGTATCAAAAATAAAATATAATATTTCTTTTAATGTGTTTAAATTCAATTTACAATGTGATTGGATCTCACTCCAGTGTTTTTCTATGCTGTTTAGAATTAAATAAGACGGAATATTGGTATATAGAGATACTACATCAAAACTTACTAACATGTAATTTTCTGGGATTTTTTTATCGTTTATGAAATTACTAAAAACAAAAGAATCTTTAATTACTGTGTCATTGTTGAAATTGTATGCATTTGTTAAAATTGTTGTAATAAAATTTGCCAATTTATTGTTGGGAGAATCTATTGAAGAGATTATTGGTCTCATTGAAAGAGTGGGTTTGTGTACTTTCGGCAATGCATAGAATCGTGGAGCTACTGAATTGTAAATTTTCAATGATTTTGATTCACTAGCAGAGATGTTGCCATTATTTGCTAATTTTGATATAAGTTTGTTTGATTTTTGTTGCAATGTGCATGTCGGATCATTTGTGAGTTGCTTATAATATTTGACATCTTTTAGCAATGATTGACTTTTATTTATATACTCGTCCTTGTACATTGCAACAGTTATGTTACCTTTATCACTGCGGAGAATGTATAATTCTGGATTCTTAATTAAAAATCATTTTGCTTCACAGAATAAGTCATTAAAGAAATGATTACTATTGTTTGTTTTATGCAAATAGTTTGTTATAATATTTGTGCTTTTTGACCGAAACATATCTTTATTGTTAGCGTCAAATTTTGCAATTAGTTGTTCTATATCAGACAACAAGTCAGATAATTTAAAATCTCTAAGATTAGGAAAAAGACAAAATTTCGGTCCTAAGGCTAAAAACTTTTTAATGTTGAAAGGAAATTCTATATTTGTTAAGTTATGAAACCATTTCTCTTGGAATTTAACCTTAGCAAAATTGTCAACTTTTAATTTTTGGAATTTGTTTATGTTTTGACATTTTATTTGATTATAATGAATGTTGTATTTTATTTTTTGTCGTCTTTTATATTCATCAATAATATGGTTTGGTATTGACTGGCCTAATTTAGATTTGATACTTGTTAACTGTTTTTCAAAATACTTTATATCCGATATTGTGGAATTAATTTCAAGATTTAATATCTGTTTCTTAATATTAGAATTAAAACTTTGTATTTTGTTACCTGTTTTGCCTCCTCTATGATGTAATAAATTATTTACATTAACCATACTGTTCTTTATGTGCTTCGGAAAGATGTGATGTTTTCTACGTTTCAGAAGAAAGATTTGCCTGTTTCGTAAAGTAGCTAACTTGATGTTAAAATTGGCTCATTGACAAAAAATAAAATACAACATTCATTATAATCAAATAAAATGTCAAAACATAAACAAATTCCAAAAATTAAAAGTTGACAATTTTGCTAAGGTTAAATTCCAAGAGAAATGGTTTCATAACTTAACAAATATAGAATTTCCTTTCAACATTAAAAAGTTTTTAGCCTTAGGACCGAAATTTTGTCTTTTTCCTAATCTTAGAGATTTTAAATTATCTGACTTGTTGTCTGATATAGAACAACTAATTGCAAAATTTGACGCTAACAATAAAGATATGTTTCGGTCAAAAAGCACAAATATTATAACAAACTATTTGCATAAAACAAACAATAGTAATCATTTCTTTAATGACTTATTCTGTGAAGCAAAATGATTTTTAATTAAGAATCCAGAATTATACATTCTCCGCAGTGATAAAGGTAACATAACTGTTGCAATGTACAAGGACGAGTATATAAATAAAAGTCAATCATTGCTAAACGATGTCAAATATTATAAGCAACTCACAAATGATCCGACATGCACATTGCAACAAAAATCAAACAAACTTATATCAAAATTAGCAAATAATGGCAACATCTCTGCTAGTGAATCAAAATCATTGAAAATTTACAATTCAGTAGCTCCACGATTCTATGCATTGCCGAAAGTACACAAACCCACTCTTTCAATGAGACCAATAATCTCTTCAATAGATTCTCCCAACAATAAATTGGCAAATTTTATTACAACAATTTTAACAAATGCATACAATTTCAACAATGACATAGTAATTAAAGATTCTTTTGTTTTTAGTAATTTCATAAACGATAAAAAAATCCCAGAAAATTACATTTTAGTAAGTTTTGATGTAGTATCTCTATATACCAATATTCCGTCTTATTTAATTCTAAACAGCATAGAAAAACACTGGAGTGAGATCCAATCACATTGTAAATTGAATTGAAACACATTAAAAGAAATATTATATTTTATTTTTGATACAAACATTTGTAAATTTAATAACAGTTATTATAAACAAACATCAGGCACTCCCATGGGAAGCTCATTATCGCCAATCATCTGCAATTATGCTCTGGATGATCTCATTGAAGAATGCTTAAAAATAATACCTTTTCATATTCCATTTGTCAAACGTTTTGTAGATGATTTGATCCTAGCAGTACCTAATGACAAAATGAATGAGGTTTTAAATATTTTCAACAACCAATGTAGCCAATTACAGTTCACTGCAGAAAGAGAACAAAATAACAGTCTTCCTTTTCTGGATATGGTAGTCCATCGCACTCAAGATAATAGTCTCAGAACAGAATGGTATCGAAAACCGATTTCTAGCAATAGATTCATAAATTACTATTCGGAACATCCTACACGAATGAAAATAAACCTAATTTTGAGACTAAAAAGTAGAGTAACAAAAATATCTCATCCAACATATAGAGAAGAGAGTTTGAAGAGACTAAAAAGGATACTAATGGAAAACTCTTATCCGGTAGGACTACTTAATAAATTAATTTTTAGTAATGCAACCTCTCCAGTTTCCATCACATTGACTGAAAATCCCAACAATAAAAAACAACCCACAGTGAAAACGGCAAGCCAAGTAATAAACAATAGTCCAACAGTTGACACCTTAGTACCAACAACACCACAAATATTTGGATCTTTACCTTATATTCCTATCTTAACACCAAAACTTCTTAAATCAAATACCTTGCTCAGACTGCGATAAGGTTTATATAGGAGAAACTTCTCGTACATCAGCAGAATCATTTCGCACAGAAGTGATATTAACACAAACAAATCACAAGCTTGTGCATTAGCCGACCACTCAATTAATCTGAATCATTCATTTAATTTTTCACAAGCGTCAATTTTAGAGAGGGTGAAAAATGAGCAGAAGAGATTATTTGTAGAAATGACACACATCCAGAAAAATAAAAAATGCATGAATAGAAAGTCAGATATAGACAAATTGAGTAACATTTATTGCTATATATTAGCATATCAACAAACATTTGGCACAACATCATAATCTGATTTTGTATCGTACATTCCATCATTAAAAATTCATAATAGACTGAAGACAAATTGACTGGACTAATTTATTTTCATCAAATTAACAACTATAATAAAAACAACTATTGTTACTGGTTTTGCTTTCCTCCTAAAGAAATGGTAAACAATTCATATAGTGTTGAACAACGAACCATGGAAACAACATAATGTTTTAGATTGCTTTAAATATTTTAATATGTGTGTGATTGTCCTTTTTGTAAAGTTTCAACTTTATCTTTTAATCTCACGACTAGTAAGTTAGAAAAATAAATTGTAAGTACATCATTTTTATATTTTGAAATTTTTGTAGATGTCTTGAAAAAGAATTAAAGCAATTTTAAAGCAATTCGAAAGCCTGACAGTAAGTCAAAGAGTTTTCTTTGTCTTGTGGGCCAATAAATAGCGTGACTGCATCCTCAAGAGATACTACTTTATAATATGTATATATATATATATATATATATATATATATATATATATATATATATATATATATATATATATACAGGGTGCGCTAAACCTCTGGTTTTCTTTGATTACGGCTAAATTATTGGATATACAAAAAAATGTTTTTAACAAAATTAATGTATATCGAAGCCGTCTATAATTTAAAATTATTTTCGATTATACAGGGTGAGTCAGAACGACGGTACGAACCAAAGTTATGTTTTTTTAAATGGAACACCCTATATATTAAATCACTTCTGAATACAGTTTTTAAAAATATCAAGAATTTATATAAGGTATTATAGGCCTAAAGTTAACAATTTTCGAAATATTTACACTTTTATTGAGAAAAATGGTAATATTCAAAGGGCTGTGGATTAGGCTTTCAAGGTAATAAAAATTTAAATGATATGTCAAAGTTTTTTTAGCATACTGTTATTTTTTAAAAAATTAACATATTTGACATATACCCATAAAATATACAGTGTGATCACTATTTGCAAATACAAAATTTTCTCATTTTTTTTAAATGGGACACCCAGTATATTAGTATTACCTTTTGTAGTAAATGTTACAACCTTTCTTTTGGTATAAGGTTGTATGTACCTAGCGTCTTCCGTTTTGTAGATATTTAAAAAAAACTATAGATATTACGTTTTTGCGGATTTATTACTAAAAAATTTTTTTGCAAAAAAAAATAATTATAATCTGGTTTTAGAAACATACATCAAAATATCAAATATGAAAATAAAAACGTAATTAAAGATTACATAAATTAGTTACTAAATTAAATAAACCACCAAATTTGATATCTACCCTAGTAATTTTTCTACCACATCAACTTTTCTGTACCAAATTAAATGTTAGCTATATTGTATTTACGAGTAAGATCTGTTAAACTTTTAATTTACCTTTTAAATTTACTTACTTCTTGAGAACATAATTATAAAGTATGCTTTGAAACAAATTAATGTTAAATATATTAGTCAAATTATTTATTAATATAAATAGTATTAACTGGTGTCACAAAAGCTGGTAATACTTTTGTAGCTGAAATTTTTGTAACAATCTTTTATATTTTAAATTTTAATTTTTCAACCGAACAATTGATGGATATGACATTTGTTTTGGGTGAAACCATTAGAAATTATTACCAGCTTTTTTGACACGACTATATAGATACTATTTACTTCATAATAGGTATACTTCTATAACGTTAATTTGTTTCAAAGCATACTTTATACGTTCTCAAGATGTAGGTAAATTAAAAAGTTATTAACTGATCTTACTCAATACAATTTAACTAACAAAATTGGGTACAATAAAGTTACTAGGGTAGAAAAATTTCTAAGGAAGATTTTAAAATTGGTTGTTTAATTTAATAATTAATTTATCCATATTAATTACTTATTTGTACGGAATGGAATGCCAATGGGCTTCTACAACATAAAAATGAACTGCAAACTATCCTAGATACAGAAGAAGTTGATTTATGTCTCATAGCTGAAACACATTTCACGAAACAATCTTTTATAAAGCTTAGAGGATACAGGGTATACCACACTATACATCCTGACAATGCAGCCAAAGGAGGCAGCGCACTAATAATAAAAGATAACATTGAACATTATGAGGAGCTAAAATATGAAACAGAACACATACAAGCAACTACGGTATGTGTCAAACTCAAAACTAATTGCGAAGTTAATGTAAGCTCAATTTATAGCCCCCCTAGGCATTCCATTAAAAAAGAACAGTATGTAGAATACTTGAAAAGTTTGCGAAAAAGATATATCATTGGAGGTGACTTTAATGCAAAGCACACCCAATGGGGATCAAGATTAACAACAACTAAAGGAAAAGAGTTACTGGCAGCCATAAAAGAACAGACATGTGAAGTAATATCAACAGGTAGACCGACTTATTGGCCAACAGATACAAACAAAATACCGGACTTAATTGATTTCTTTGTTAATAAAAATATTTCATCCAACTATGTAGATATTAATGAAGGTTGGGATATTAATTCAGATCATTCACCCATAATACTCACTGTGAGTGACACTGTGATTATCAGAAAGGATTGTAACCCAATACTAACAAATAAACTAGCAGACTGGGAAAGTTTTAGATCAATCCTTGAAGATAGAATTGAACTAGCAGTACCATTAAAAAAACCTGAACAACTAGATGAGGAAGTTGAGTTGCTTGTACAAAATATACAAAAATCAGCATGGGAAAGTACTCCTACTATAAGATCAAACGTCAAAGGAAACAACTATCCGAAAGAAATTAAAACGTTAATTAAAGAGAAAAGAAAACTTAGAAGGAAGTGGCAACAAACCAGAGCACCCCAAGATAAAACAAATTTAAACAATGCTAGTCAAAAACTTAAAAGAGAGATTCAAAATATAAAAAATGAGTCAATCAGTTATTACCTGAGAGAGTTGACGGAAAGCACAGAGTACTCTCTATGGAAAGCTACAAAAAGGCTAAAAAGACCAGTAACCCATTCTCCACCCATTAAACTAGAAGATGGTAGCTGGGCTAGAAGTAATGAGCAAAAGGCAGAGAGATTTGCCACATATTTAGAAAATACATTTAAACCGCATGATGACCAAAATAATGATCAAATATCGATAGAGACTAATCAGACAGAGGATGTCCATGAACCTAGCAGAGCAAGGTTAGCAGAATGGAATCAGACCAAGTGCATAATTAGGTGCTAATTAGGTGCTAATTAAGTACCCCAATGGCGAATTTAGTGCTCCTTTTTTTTTAATTATGACGTGTTCTGCCCGGTACATATGAACTCAGCAGAGCACAACCATAAAAAACATCAAATCGAAAAGTGACCAAGCTTATAATTAAGTACTAATTAGGTGCTAATTTAGTACCCCAATCGCGAATTTAGTGTTCTTTTTTTTTAAATTATGACGTGTTCTGCCAGGTACATATGAACTCAGCAGAGCACAACCATAAAAAACATCAAATCGAAAAGTGACCAAGCTTATAATTAAGTACTAATTAGGTGCTAATTTAGTACCCCAATGGCGAATTTAGTGCTCCTTTTTTTTTTTAATTATGACGTGTTCTGCCAGGTACATATGAACTCAGCAGAGCACAACCATAAAAAACATCAAATCGAAAAGTGACCAAGCTTATAATTAAGTACTAATTAGGTGCTAATTTAGTACCCCAATCGCGAATTTAGTGCTCCTTTTTTTTTAAATTATGACGTGTTCTGCCAGGTACATATGAACTCAGCAGAGCACAACCATAAAAAACATCAAATCGAAAAGTGACCAAGCTTATAATTAAGTACTAATTAGGTGCTAATTTAGTACCCCAATCGCGAATTTAGTGCTCCTTTTTTTTTTAAATTATGACGTGTTCTGCCAGGTACATATGAACTCAGCAGAGCACAACCATAAAAAACATCAAATCGAAAAGTGACCAAGCTTATAATTAAGTACTAATTAGGTGCTAATTTAGTACCCCAATCGCGAATTTAGTGCTCCTTTTTTTTAAATTATGACGTGTTCTGCCAGGTACATATGAACTCAGCAGAGCACAACCATAAAAACCATCAAATCGAAAAGTGACCAAGCTTGTAATTTAGCACTAATTAGGTGCTAATTTAGTACCCCAATCGCGAATTTAGTGCTTCTTTTTTTTTAAATTATGACGCGTTCTGCCAGGTACATATGTACTCAGCAGAGTACAACTTTAATAAACGTCAAATCGAAAAATGACCAAGCTTATAATTAAGTACTAATTAGGTGCTAATTTAGTACCCCAATCGCGAATTAAATGCCCCATTTTTTCTTTCCTTTAAGCCATGTTCTGCCGGGTACATATGAAGTCATTATAGTACTACCTCAAAAAATCAAAAAAGTCCAAACATACCTATCTTAAATTTAGGTGCTAATTAGGTGCTAATTAAGTGCCCTAATAACGAAATTTCATGCTCAGTTTTTTTTCCAAATTTTGGCGCGTACTGCATTCAAGTTTATGCGAGGTCAGTACAAAGTCAAGACGTTGAAAAAATCATCAATACAGTTGCTGGCCTATCTCACATTTGAGTGCTAATTAGGTGCTTATGTAGTACCCCAATCGCGAATTTAGTGCTCCTTTATTTTTTAAGTTATGACATGTTCTGCCAGGTACATATGAACTCAGCAGAGCACAACCATAAAAAACATCAAATCGAAAAGTGACCAAGCTTATAATTTAGCACTAATTAGGTGCTAATTTAGTACCCTAATCGCGAATTTAGTGCTTCTTTTTTTTAAATTATGACGCGTTCTACCAGGTACATATGTACTCAGCAGAGTACAACTTTAATAAACGTCAAATCGAAAAATGACCAAGCTTATAATTAAGTACTAATTAGGTGCTAATTTAGTACCCCAATCGCGAATTAAATGCTCCATTTTTTCTTTCCTTTAAGCCATGTTCTGCCGGGTACATATGAAGTCATTTTCGATTTGATGTTTTTTTATGGTTGTGCTCTGCTGAGTTTATATGTACCTGGCAGAACACGTCATAATTTAAAAAAAAAAGGAGCACTAAATTCGCGATTGGGGTACTAAATTAGCACCTAATTAGTACTTAATTATAAGCTTGGTCATTTTTCGATTTGACGTTTATTAAAGTTGTACTTTGCTGAGTACATATGTACCTGGTAGAACGCGTCATAATTTAAAAAAAAGAAGCACTAAATTCGCGATTAGGGTACTAAATTAGCACCTAATTAGTGCTAAATTATAAGCTTGGTCACTTTTCGATTTGATGTTTTTTATGGTTGTGCTCTGCTGAGTTCATATGTACCTTTAATTATAAGCTTGGTCACTTTTCGATTTGATGTTTTTTATGGTTGTGCTCTGCTGAGTTCATATGTACCTGGCAGAACACGTCATAATTTAAAAAAAAAGGAGCACTAAATTCGCGAATGGGGTACTAAATTAGCACCTAATTAGTACTTAATTATAAGTTTGGTCACTTTTCGATTTGATGTTTTTTATGGTTGTGCTCTGCTGAGTTCATATGTACCTGGCAGAACACGTCATAATTTTTAAAAAAAAGGAGCACTAAATTCGCGATTGGGGTACTTAATTAGCACCTAATTAGCACCTAATTATGCACTTGGTCTGATTCCATTCTGCTAACCTTGCTCTGCTAGGTTCATGGACATAGACAGAGGAGAGAATCAGACCAACATCCCCGAAGGAAGTAGCTGATGAAATAAAAGACAATATAAATCCTAAGAAGGCACCAGGATATGATCTAATTACTGGAGAATTACTAAAAAACCTGCCTCGTAAAGCCATAGTCAAATTGACCAACATCATCAATGCTGCATTTAGATTGAGATATGTTCCAAATTTATGGAAAATAGCTGAGGTTATAATGATACCAAAACCAGGAAAATCACCAAATGAAGTGTCTTCATATAGACCATTATCACTTTTACCAGTGATGTCGAAGCTTTTTGAGAAACTTCTGCTAAAAAGAATAAAACCAATAATAGAAGAGAAAAAAATGATTCCAAACCACCAATTTGGCTTCAGAAATAAACATTCTACGATTGATCAGGTACACAGAATGACTAACATAATTGAGAAATCATTAGAAGAAAAGAAAGTCTGTTCTACAATCTTTTTAGACGTAGCTAAGGCCTTCGACAAAGTTTGGCATGAAGGTTTAGTCTAAAAACTCAAAATTCTTATGCCTAAACAATATTCAGAAATTTTACAATCATATATATCTGACAGATATTTCAGAATTAAGCAAGAAGACGTGTACGTACACTGATCTAAAAGAAATCAGAGCAGGAGTCCCTCAAGGAGGCGTATTAGGTCCTGTTCTCTACCTGTTATACACATACGATATACCTGAAATGGAAAATGATACTATAGCCACATTTGCAGATGACACCGCTATCTTAGCAGTAGGTGATACCAGCGAAGAAGCAGCAGAAAAATTACAGTTGGCAATCAATAAAATACACAACTGGACTAAAAAATGGAAAATCAAATTAAATGAATCTATTCATGTCAATTTTACAAATAAAAAAATCGAAAACATTCCAATTAGAATAAATGATGCCCAAATACCATATGCATCTTCTGCAAAATGTTTAGTTATCTTACTTGATGCAAGGCTTCGCTGGAAAGTCCATATTAAAAAGAAAAGGGAAGAATTAGGTATCCGTTACAAAAAAATGTATTGGCTGATGGGAAGAAACTCTGCATTGTCCACATATAACAAAATACTTTTATACAAACAAATACTTAGACCAGTATGGATGTATGGTTGCCAACTCTGGGGCTGTGCCAATTCACGTGATATTCAGATTATCCAGAGATTCCAGAATAAAGTATTATGGAACATCGTTGATGCTCCTTGGTATATCCGAAATGTCGACCTCCACAAGGATCTTGAGATGGAAGATGTAGACAAAGTTATCAAGAAGATGGCAGGTAGTCACGAACAACGGCTCCATAGTCATGTAAACATCGAGGCCATCCAGCTCCTCGATAATACTGGGCTAGAAAGAAGACTCAAACGAAGAAAACCATTTGAGTTAGTGTAAAGTGTTGGTGTAAAAGCAGAGCATAGTGTTGTATTGTGTGTTAGTTTTAGTTTTAAAATTTCATACTTGTTAAAAAAAATAAGAGGACACCATAGGGTTAAGATCTTAGATTATGTATCATTTAGTAATATAAGTTAAAGAAGAACTGATAATTGGTCAAATGATGACCAGATTTCAGTAGTCTAAACACAGCTTGTGTTTAATAATAAAAAAAAAATTAGTATGGTAAAAAATTGTTAGTAACATAATTTTAAAGTTATTAAATTCAATTAAGTTGCACTTGCATACGTTTTATTTTAATCTTTAATTACGTTTTTATTTTCATCTTTCATATTTTAGTGTATGTTTCTAAAATCAGAGTATAATTTTTTTTTGCAAAAAAATTTAATTAAAATTATCGCGGATATAAAATATCCGCGAAACGTAAAATCTATAGTTCTTTTTTAAATATTTACAAAACCAAACATGCTATGTACATACAACCTTATACCAAAAGAAAGGTTGTAATATTTACAACAAAATGCAATAATAATATACAGGGTGTTCCATTTAAAAAAAAATGAGAAAATTTTGAATTTGCAAATAGTGATCACACTTTATATTTTATGGCTATAAGTAAAAGATATTAAATTATTTAAAAATGACATTATATTATAAAAACTTTGACCTACCACTTAAATTTTTATTCCCTTGGAAACATAATCCACAGCCCTATAAATATTACCATTTTTCTCAATAAAAATGTAAATATTTCGAAAATTATTAACTTTACGCCTATAAGACCTTATACGAATTTTTCATATTTTTAAAAACTGTATTTAAAAATGATTTAATATATAGGGTGTTCCATTTAAAAAAATACAACTTTAGTTCATACCGGTTCATTTTTTTGTATATCCCATAGTTTAGCCGTAATCAAAGAAAACCAGAGGTTTGGCGCACCCTGTATATGCGCTACGTATTTTCAATACTGCTGTATGGTGCAAAAGCCATCTCCTTTTATGGAATTAACAAGCAGCCGTAAAAGCAGCATGCGTAAAATGTCGAATGTGTATTTTGTCGCAAAAGCAATGGTGTTCCAGCGTATGGAAAAAGAAACAAGTTATCAGCAAGATTATCTGGACCAATATGGTTGCAGATCTTGTTCGACATTAAATTTAATACAGTAACCGTCACGCTACTAGACAGACCGGTACATTGAGCTAATACAGTCCTGGACCCTTCACTTGTTGCACTGTTTACTTTTATGTATAGTGACGTCTAGAACGTCAGAAATGTATAGAAATCAATATAAACACAGAAATTAAACAAAAGTTATAAAGTATTGTAATATTGTTGGTGTTTGAATAATGTTTTTTTAAAGCAGAGTAACGATATTATTAATTAATGCACTTTTTTATGGAAAAACAATTATTTTGAATAGTTTCATGACAATCACATGACATGACAGACATGAAAGTTACAGGTGAGAACCATAGACTTATATATTATCATAGACAGAGTGTCATTCAGAGCGAAGTGACGACACCATCTTTTTATTAGGCTCAGTGCTGTTTCACTCTTACGCATAGTAAAGCTGCGAAAGTAGTCCTACCCTTCCATGCCTATACTCACATTTAATGTCATCTTAGTTTCTCGATACAATGTGCTAGAGATACTGCAAACCAGTCCAAGAGATCTTGTCGTCAGGAAGCGCGGAGGGTAGGCTCACTCTATGTTAATATATACCTCTATGGTGAAAACTGGCCAGATTAGACTAAGCCTAGCAATTAGGTACCCGGGTATCTGCTAGCGTGGCGCTTACTCTATCCGAATTTGTAAAAATATTGACAATACAAATAAAAGTGATGATGACATAAATATGCAATACTTACATTTTTAAACGTTATTTCTGGTGGTTTAGTCTGAACCTTGGGGGCTGTTTTCTCTTCATTCAAGCTGGTTTTCTTTGATGATAAGAGTATTCTCGTATACTTTGGCACAGGTTTATTGAAATGTGTAATTGGAACAGTTTTCTTAACGTTAGGTGTAAGTATGAAGTTCGATTGGCCCAAAGTGTTTTTATTCAGCAACATATATTTTGTCATAGGCGCCCCTGACTTTGTCACCTAGACATGTAATATCAATTTTAAGACTACACAGATGTTACGTTTTCTTTTTGAAATAAAGTATTAGTACAATAGATATATTATATTATCAAAATCATTGGAACGTTCGACTGTATGACTTGTTGCAGTAACTTGTTGAAACTATCACATAAGTACCTTCACATTTGTTTATCAAGTAATCCCCCTAAATGACCGTATACCGCTTTTCTTTCATTCTCCCACAGTTCGACTTGAGAAACACACACACACACACACACACACACACACACACACACACACACACACACACACACACACACACACACACACACACACACACACACACACACACACACACACACACACACACACACACACACACACACACACACACACACACACACACACACACACACACACACACACACACACACACACACACACACACACACACACACACACACACACACACACACACACACACACACACACACACACACACACACACACACACACACACACACACACACACACACACACACACACACACACACACACACACACACACACACACACACACACACACACACACACACACACACACACACACACACACACACACACACACACACACACACACACACACACACACACACACACACACACACACACACACACACACACACACACACACACACACACACACACACACACACACACACACACACACACACACACACACACACACACACACACACACACACACACACACACACACACACACACACACACACACACACACACACACACACACACACACACACACACACACACACACACACACACACACACACACACACACACACACACACACACACACACACACACACACACACACACACACACACACACACACACACACACACACACACACACACACACACACACACACACACACACACACACACACACACACACACACACACACACACACACACACACACACACACACACACACACACACACACACACACACACACACACACACACACACACACACACACACACACACACACACACACACACACACACACACACACACACACACACACACACACACACACACACACACACACACACACACACACACACACACACACACACACACACACACACACACACACACACACACACACACACACACACACACACACACACACACACACACACACACACACACACACACACACACACACACACACACACACACACACACACACACACACACACACACACACACACACACACACACACACACACACACACACACACACACACACACACACACACACACACACACACACACACACACACACACACACACACACACACACACACACACACACACACACACACACACACACACACACACACACACACACACACACACACACACACACACACACACACACACACACACACACACACACACACACACACACACACACACACACACACACACACACACACACACACACACACACACACACACACACACACACACACACACACACACACACACACACACACACACACACACACACACACACACACACACACACACACACACACACACACACACACACACACACACACACACACACACACACACACACACACACACACACACACACACACACACACACACACACACACACACACACACACACACACACACACACACACACACACACACACACACACACACACACACACACACACACACACACACACACACACACACACACACACACACACACACACACACACACACACACACACACACACACACACACACACACACACACACACACACACACACACACACACACACACACACACACACACACACACACACACACACACACACACACACACACACACACACACACACACACACACACACACACACACACACACACACACACACACACACACACACACACACACACACACACACACACACACACACACACACACACACACACACACACACACACACACACACACACACACACACACACACACACACACACACACACACACACACACACACACACACACACACACACACACACACACACACACACACACACACACACACACACACACACACACACACACACACACACACACACACACACACACACACACACACACACACACACACACACACACACACACACACACACACACACACACACACACACACACACACACACACACACACACACACACACACACACACACACACACACACACACACACACACACACACACACACACACACACACACACACACACACACACACACACACACACACACACACACACACACACACACACACACACACACACACACACACACACACACACACACACACACACACACACACACACACACACACACACACACACACACACACACACACACACACACACACACACACACACACACACACACACACACACACACACACACACACACACACACACACACACACACACACACACACACACACACACACACACACACACACACACACACACACACACACACACACACACACACACACACACACACACACACACACACACACACACACACACACACACACACACACACACACACACACACACACACACACACACACACACACACACACACACACACACACACACACACACACACACACACACACACACACACACACACACACACACACACACACACACACACACACACACACACACACACACACACACACACACACACACACACACACACACACACACACACACACACACACACACACACACACACACACACACACACACACACACACACACACACACACACACACACACACACACACACACACACACACACACACACACACACACACACACACACACACACACACACACACACACACACACACACACACACACACACACACACACACACACACACACACACACACACACACACACACACACACACACACACACACACACACACACACACACACACACACACACACACACACACACACACACACACACACACACACACACACACACACACACACACACACACACACACACACACACACACACACACACACACACACACACACACACACACACACACACACACACACACACACACACACACACACACACACACACACACACACACACACACACACACACACACACACACACACACACACACACACACACACACACCCCTGACTTACATACAGTATGTAAACAGAATTATGTATTTGATGTTCGAGAAAGAGTTTTTAAAAAAGTATTTTATTTCCAAAATATAAATCAAAAATGTGAAACAACAGAAGTGTTAAACAAACTGAACTAAGTTAAGCAAAAGTTGAATACAAGTAGCAAAAATATAAGGGTATGTGGGAGTATACATTTTGTTCTTTTGGATTATTGGGTATATATGATAAAAATCAAGGACTTTTGGTTTTAGGATAGGAATGTGAGTAGCAAAGATCAGTTTTGAACTTGAAAAAGTTACTTGTGTCCCTAATAGCATGTAATATGTTAAAATATTTGTAAATTTTGGGATTTGAGAAGGTTGATAAATACTGTGCAAATATTCAATCATGTCTTGAATTTCCTTACTAGAAATAATTGAACTATGCAATGAGTTTAATTTGGAGAACATAATTCCGTTTGCGATATTCTCAATAAAATCTCATATTTTGGCAATCTAAATTTATCTGACTTATGGTATCTTGAAAAGTAATATAGTTTCCTAAACTATTTATAGTGTTTTGGATTTCTAATTGGAATTTCTGGAAGTTACGTTGCAGTTTTTCTTGGTTTTGCCAAAGTCTGGCCAAAGATTTGTTGTAATGATCGATTAGTTTTTTATACAAAGATATTTGTAAGTTCGTCTCATGGATAATATGTTTCTGGTTATTTTCCAGGACTTCTATCGCTTTATCATATCTATCTCCGTCATCTGAATCTAAGTTTCCAAATAAATATTTATTAACTTTACCTATGCCATCAATTAGGCCTCTTTTTGATCGAATATGGGGATAGATATTTTCTAATTTTTTCTCTAATGTATTAATTAAAACTTCTGTTCTTTCTAACATGTTTTCTGCCAATCCATGGTATGAAATAGGATTTGAGGCATTAACTTTTACTACACTAGTTTTTATTATTTGATAATTATCTTTAAGAGATTCTACTTGCCTAACTATTTCGTTTAAGTTAATATAATGGATAAATGTATGTTTACTATAAATTAATCTACATGTGCCTAATTTAATTGGGAGTAAAAGGTTTTCAAGGGGCGTTATATTGATATCGATGTCATCTCCTTTAACCTGGTGAGACGTCCTGTATATCACTTGTATCAGAGTCAACACGATTATCGTCTTCATTTTGTTGAACCTGTAAAAAGTTTTTTCTATTAGATCTTGGTTTGCGAGCTGTGCTTTTGTGATAAACTCCTTTATTAGTCTGTAATGTCAGCTTATCGTCTTTAAGAATAGTTGTTTGTTTAAACTTAGGAAGTGCCTTGCTACGGTTTCCACTTTTAATATAGGCTTTGTCTTCATTTGTGTATTCATCAGGTTCTGACCTCGATAAATTGCGTTTATCTATCTGCTGACTTTTCACGTTGGCATTTCTTTCATGTATTTTCCCGTATAATATTTTGCATTGTTCTTTATGATTTTGCACCTATCGTGATAAAATAAGATGATCATTGTTATCGAATGGATCTGGGTTATTTATATGCCCTTTTATAATTTCGAACGGCGTAAATTTAGTTACAGAATGAATGGAATTATTATATGATAATATACAATGTTTCATTAATTGTTCAACTGACATGTCTTTATTTGTTTCTTTAAGGCATCTAAAATGTTCTATTAAGGAAGAATGAAAGCGTTCTACCGGAGAATTCGAATTACTATTTTTAGGAGTGGTAAAATGTAATTCTATTTTATGTAATTTGCAAAAATCTTCTAAGTCATAATTTTTGAATTCAGTGCCGGAGTCAGTTGTTATTTTATAGGGTAATCCATGATGTGTGATATAATTTAATAAACCATCGACTATTGAAATTCCACTAATGCTGGGAATTTGATATGCTTGTCCGTATCGAGAAAATGTGTCGATTATTGTAAGAAATGGTGTATTGGATATTCTAAATACATCCATGTGAATATGATCAAATGGCTTAGAAGCCGTTGGCGTAAGATTAAATTTAATGACTGGTGGGTTTCTATCATATTTATTTTTTAAACAAACTTCACAATTATTGACATATTGTTCTATATCTTCTGACATATTGGGCCAGTAGTATCGTGAACTTAATGACATTTTTAGCTCATTCATGCCACGATGTCCTTTTTTATAAACATGATAATAGTTAAGTTTTTCTTTCTGTTCGTCGGTAGTCTCAATATCATCTAATATTTTTGTACAGTGTACAAATTTGAATGCAGAATTTTTAAAATAATTTTGTAATGAAACTACAAATGTTTCAGGTGATAGCGGTGCTCTAAAATACAAGGCGTATAATTTTCTTGGGTCTATATAATCTTTTACAAAATTTATTATTCCTTTTTGTAAATCTCTTTGGGGTAAGATAACAAATAGTCTTGTGTTGTCGAATATCTTTTCTCTTTTAGTTTTTATTTCGTTAATTTCTCCATAAGTTAGTAAGATTTGGTTCTTGTATTATTCCATTTTTAACATGTCGTTTATTTGTCTGCTAACTTTTTTCTTATAAACTTCTGGATATTTATAGTTTCTTGTATAAAATGGGGTATCATTAGTTAAATCTATTTTATGCTTTATTTTAATCGTAAAACCTAGGGCGTTCCGAGTTTGTATAAACAATATCTGTCCTTATTACATAATTTACTTATGGCTTCGTATTCTTCGTTGCAATGATATTCCTTGAAGTTTGGTCCAGAAAATTTTCATGATTATATATATTTCTTTTATTTTCATTATATCTTCGATATGTTCTTCTCGTATTTTTGTTATATCGTCTATATATTCTTCTTTTATTTCCATTATACCTTCTATCATTATTATTATAATATCTTCTTCCATTATCGTTATATTTACCATAATTTTGATTATATATTCCTTCATTATAATTATTATACCCTCTATATGTTCTGCTTTTATTTCCATTATTTCTTCTATGTTGTATTTCTTCTAAATACTCGTTATTTTGTGGTGATATAAATTAATCGGTATCATTACATTGTTGTTATAAATTAGTTTATTAGTTAAATCTATAACTAAATTCATTCTCATCATATCTTCTAATCCTAAGATTCCATCAAAATATTCGTGAAAATCATATAGGACATAATTGATATAAAAGTCACTTCCGAATTCTGGAAATGCTGGTATTTCCGCTTGATATTTGATAGTCTTACTATTAAGAACAGTTTTTATATCTACATTTGACTGGTAGATGCAATTAGGAAAATATTTTTTTGCAATACTTGGTCGTAGAAAGGACCTGGCACTACCGGTATCAATCAATAATTTTATTTTTGAATTTCCTACTTCAATATATGGTAGGGGATTATTGAAATATATTTCTGTTGACGGTTTTCTTTCCAATGCTTCCATATAAAAATTTTGATCATCATCATACTCAGGATTTCTAAAATAGTCAAATTGACTAGTATGTTGAGGCTCTCTTGAATTAATATTTTCGTTTTGATAATTATTTGTGTATAGCTCTTCAGCTATAGTATCGGGAATTCTTCTTGAGAAATAATTTTTTCGATAATTATTGTATTTATTGGAATTTGATCTAGAGTTTGAATTTAATGTATTTCTGGATGCTATTTCCATCGGTTGTGGCTTAGGCAACCTATCATTAGGAATTCGGTTGGGCCTGAAGACGTTACTTCCTGGTCGAAAGTTTGTGGAACGATTCTGAGATGTGGAACGATTTTCAAAATGTCGGGTTCCTGAAGGATTTTGGTTTTGATAACTTTGATTACGATTAAAATAATTAGAATTGAAAGGGTTTTGATTTTGATAAGTAAAGTTTGGATTTGTTTGGTATTGATGTGTGGGGTACGAACTTAAGGGTCGATAATAGTTGTTAGGCTGAGTTTGCCTGTTAGATTGATTAAAAGAATTGTGTGGCTTAAAATTATGATTATTTTTTGGAAAATTATTACTGGAATGTTCATATAAATTTTCAAAATTATGAAACTCGTCGACATATGCAATGGCATCTTCAAGAGAATTTGGTTTCTTAAGGTGCATATTATTTTTAAGAACACCTGTACATCCCGCAATAAAAGTGTTTAGTGCGATCTTGTCGCAATGGTTAATTTGGCATACTTTATCTGCAAGTTCTATACTAGTATCGTTACTTATTCTTTGGGCTACATTACTTCTTAAGAGTTGTATCCTTGTTCCAAAATTATGGAGGCTTTCATTCTTATATGGTTTTGTTCGTGTCAGTTCTTGCATTAAGCAGTCTAAATCACGTCTATCTGCGAAGCATTGTTGTAATGCTTTCTTTATACTATCCCATGTCGTTAATTCCATGCGATTTCCTACTAGTGCTTCTGCTTTTCCAACTAGTTTATCCTGTATGCACTCCAAAATATGTTTATTTAAATCTGCATCCTTATATACAGTATATGTTCGCATTAATTCGTCGCATCTTGAGATAAATTTGTTCAGGTTATTAGAATCTCCGTCGTAGGGTTTAATATTTTTTAGTTTTGATTTGAGAAAATCCCAATTAAGGGGAGTTTGTGTTTGAGCTTGAGCTGCAGTAGCCATATTATCAGATAAAATATAAATTCAAATTCAAAATATCTAACAAAATAATACGTATGTAAATAAAATAAAAATATATATGTAATTTAAATATTTTTCAAATATTTCAAAAAATTATTCAATAAAATTCAATATTTGCAACAGTATAAAAATATATTAAAAATGTATCAAAAATGTATTCTTTTTCAAAATTCAAAAAATTAATCTATCCTTCCTCACAAAGATATGAAAGGAAAGGCGAAAAGGAAAGGCACTTACAGTTTATCTGGAGCACCTGGTTCTCTTCTCCGAACTTTTGCTTCTTCTGGAACTCTGCTTCTCGCTGGATACCACTGTAGGGTAGAGATTCTTTCGATACGCGCTGCGATGTAAAACACAAAAGACCGAAAAAGTTCTATCACTGTAATGCGTAAAATTGTCTTTTCCGATCCCGCACGTATCCTACTGACTGCGCCAATTATGTATTTGATGTTCGAGAAAGAGTTTTTAAAAAAGTATTTTATTTCCAAAATATAAATCAAAAATGTGAAACAACAGAAGTGTTAAACAAACTGAACTAAGTTAAGCAAAAGTTGAATACAAGTAGCAAAAAGTTATTATGATATGAAAGTCCCTCTATTTAGAAGGTATTATTGCGCAGATTCTAGTATCGTAGAATCTGCAGAATCCAGTGGCGTAACTACAGTGTGTGTACAGTAATTAAACACACCCCTGACTTACATACAGTATGGTGCAAATGTTTGAAATAAATTCGTTATTTCGTAAGTCAGCGACTTTAAGGGAAAAATACTGAAACAGGTCGATTTTTATTTTTAAATTATGATTTTTTGACATATATATCATATTAGTGACGTCATCCATCTGTGCGTGATGACATAATCGAAGATTTTTTTAAATGAGAATGGAGGTCGTTTGCTAGCTCATTTGAAAGGTTATTTAATTCTCTATTCAGTAATATAAACATTGACATAATTATTTATACAGGGTGTCTAAGAAAAGTTATTTTGAATTTAATTAATTGACAGAAAAGAAGAATGTATGTAATTTATTTAATTCAGAATACATTTAGAATTCTGACTGCTGTCAGAAAACAGAAAAAAAAATTATTTCACAAATAAACATTGATTTTTTGCTTAAATTAAATGTTCAAACTATCAAAAGGCAGAGGGATGGCAGCCTGAACATTGAAATTAAGGGAAAAGCAATGTTTATTTATCAAAAAACATTTTTTTCTGTTTTCTGACAGCAGTAGAATGTATTTTGAATTAAAGAAATAACATACATTCTTCTTTTTGCTTCAATTAATTTACTTAATTCAAAAAAATGTTCTTGGACACCCTGTATAAATAATTATATTATTGTTTATATTACTGAATAGAGAATTGAATAACCTTTCAAATGAGCTAGCATACGACCCCTATTATCATTTAAAAAACTCATCGATTACGTCATCACGCCCAGATGGATGACGTCACTAGTATGATATACATGTCAAAAAATCATAATTTAAAAATAAAAATCGACCTCTTTCAGGATTTGTCCCTAAATTCACTAGCTTACGAAATAACGAATTTATTCCAAACTGTACATGCACACTACACAATCGCACAGTACACACAAAAGCACAATATACAAAATAATAACACAGTGATGAGTACGTTAATAACCGGCAAAATAACGCAAAAGACGGAAAACATAACACGTTTTAAAATAAAAAGAGATGAACCTAGTAGACGTGGGAAATTATCACTAAAAACCTATAAATTTACATTATAATGACAGTTTCTCTACCATCTCCCACCTCTACTGTGTTCTCTCTTTATATTTCACAACGTACTATTATGTTTTCTTTTCTTTTTTTTTATATAAAAATATTAGAAAAATGAGCTGGAACACGAAGAGAAGTTCTAAAAGAATTTGGAGAAATATAGACTAATCATATGAAAGAAATCAGAGAATTAGAAGACCGTGGTCTCTTAGAGTGGAAAAAATAGGGGTGGCAGATATCTTCAAAATTATGATGTAGCCAGGGCCCTCACAAGACTGGGCGGCGCCCGCGTGCAGAATATATTTTTGCGCCCTTTAAATCTACTGTATTCAATTATGACATAAATTTACAATTTTTTATTTTTTACTCGTAATAAAATAATAGAAATCGCAAAATCTCAAATTTTATTTTTCTTGCAACTGATTTACTGTTGTTGGCAAAAAAAAAACAAATAAAACAGTAATATAATAGTTAACTCTAGAAACCGATATCTTAAATCTAAATTGAATAGATTAAATTAATATTAATAGGTATTTTTCTAAAGTTGACTGCAGCAAATTATTTTATATCTTCAAAGCCAATTGTATTGACGAGCTCTTGCTCTATTCGCGGTGTGCAAGTACTTGGAAGGGTAAACGAGAAACGACCCTGCGCGAGTCGCGGAGAAATATTGCAACTATCTTAAATAATTCATATTGTCAATTGAAATTGTCAAATTGACGTATATTTCATACCTTCTGTCAGTGAAGCAGAAAAATTATATATTGCTCCACAATATTGATATGATATGCAATTATTACATAAAGGTAAATTTAATTAATTTTATTTTGCTTGCAGTACTGCATTTTAATAACTAATTTTATTTACTACATACAATTGTTGACGTTTTCATAACATAACCTGAATTTTATTTTTTCTTCTTATTATTTTTTTGGACTATGGCCTTGACAATTATTCAGTAACCAGGACTAATATAATTGGCCAATATAATTAAAAGTGCGAATTTTAGTATGGAGCGTAGAAATAGGAGTCGCTTTGCCGAACTTGCACGGTCCCAATAGCTAATATTGCCAAATCAGATATCTTTCCTGAGCCATAAGTAGACCTCAAATAATTTTTAATTTACTTTAATTTTGAAAATGATCTCTCACTGAAAGCAACAGACACAGGTAAAGTAAGGAGGATTCAATCAAATAGTGATATTTGGTAAAGATGAAGTTATATTATTATCCATTACATATTGAAGAATACTAAGAGGAATTGATATAATAAATATAATAGTAATAAGTAATAAATAAATATACATAATAACAATAACATATAACAATCGAAAACTCAATTCCACCGTAGAAAATCTCGATAAGTCTTACCCAAGCCAAGAAGAAATCCATGAGTTTTGGGGAAATCAACTTTCCACTCCAGCTGCTCTTAACAACAATGCTGGATGGATAGAAGATACGACACAGAACTGCCAACACTACACTACTACTCTCTACGAACCTTTCACCACTGAAGAAGTCTCAAATATCATCAAAGAGCTTCATAACTGGAAATCTCCTGGACCAGACGGAGTTCAAAACTTCTGGCTTAAGAAGTTTTGGAGTGTTCATGATTGCTTATCAACACTAATTAATAATGTTATTTCTAATCCGCAGGAAACACCATTATTTCTAACTCAGGGAACCACTTATTTAATACCGAAGGATCAAAATAACACCCAAGATCCAGCCAAATACCGCCCAATTATTGGAGTCACTGAAGGTTTTCACCTCCGATTTCGTTGAACCTTCATCGATTTTCATGAAAATTGGTGAGTAGTTAGAAGATACTTCAAGGAACAAAGGTGACATGATGCCAACTTGCGCTTTTATCCTGGGGGTGGATGCCACCCCTTTCTCGGGGGTGAATTTTTTTTATTAAAAATAATACCAGATATCGATAGAGGGGCAACTTCTAAGCAAAATTTGCTATATAAAGTTATTAACATAAATCAATACTTTTTGAGTTATTATATATCAAAGATTTTATTTTTTCTTAAAAAAATGCATGTTTTAAAGCTGTTTTTCACGTATTACTCAAAAACTATAAGCTTTTTTAAAAAAGCTACTATTACCAAAATTAAAGATAATAAAAAATTTAATACAGTCCCCACTTAAAGAACTAAACTAATGTTATTTCAAAGTGAGTTATGGGTAATTGAATGTATATTTTTTTCGACGAGTACTCAAATCTAAGTATTCAAGCTTACATAACGGGAAAACGATGCATTTTATAGAATATACTTGTTAAGCACTTGTCAAAGTACTTCGGAATACCTATCAAATGAGCTCCAGTAGAAGTTAATAGCAACAAAATTAAGCAAGTTATGATGAAAGTAAGAGAACCCTTTCGATTTTTTAGGAAAAAGTGAAAATTAAAACATACGCCATTTCCACAAAAATTAAAATTTGTAGTAATTCTTACAAGAATTTCTTTAGGTTAACATAGTTAATGATTTCAACAATTTTGAATGGTTTAGAATGCACATTTTTGAAAAAAAGATATAATTTAAAAAAATCAGAATTTTTAAAATTATCGTACTTTTCATTTTCTTTTGATAATAACTCCAAAAATACTCAATATACGTAAAAAATGATATATTACTAAATTTTAGTGTTTTCTGTTCCAAATATTCTACCCATTTTACTATTTCCGTGTATTAACAAATAACCAAGATAGAAACGTTTAAAATTTCAATTTTGCTGCGAGAACCATGTA
The DNA here is from genome assembly GCF_917563875.1 of Diabrotica virgifera virgifera. Taxonomy (NCBI): domain Eukaryota; kingdom Metazoa; phylum Arthropoda; class Insecta; order Coleoptera; family Chrysomelidae; genus Diabrotica; species Diabrotica virgifera. The sequence goes on along the minus strand of NC_065447.1, from coordinate 124,185,093 downwards.
ACCGGGACCATTTAACCTTTTATTTTTAAAAAAGTAAAATAGTCCGTTCTTTAACGGTAAAATATTGCAAAACCTCTAAATTTTAAAGAACCGCTTGGATTGACATGAAATTTGGCATACACATAGCTAACAAGTCAAAGAAATAAATATTGTGCCGATATGTGCTTTTGCCCTGGGGGTGGTTTTCACCCCCTCTTGGGGTTGAAAAAATATTCGTCCAAAGAAAGTCAGGAAATGGATAAACTGGCTAATTTTAAGTAACTTTTGTTCTATAGAGTTTTTTCACTAAGTCAATACTTTTCGAGTTATTTGGCAGTGAATATGTTCATTTTTTCAACAAAATAACCACGCTTTTAGACGGTTTTTCGCAAATAACTCAAATAGTAAGTATTTTGTCGAAAAAACATTCTTAGCAAAAATATAGCCTGTAAAAAATTTAAAAAAATGGTGTATATATCACGTCTCTACACCTAGTAGAAGCAGAGTTATAGCTAATGAAAAATAGGTTCATATTCGTCAAATTCCAAATGGAATACTTTAACGTGAAATAACCAAAAATGAAGCACATTTCGGGGAAAACTCATTACAACTTATTTAAAGTGTTTAAAAAAAGCTTCATTTTTGTTTTATAAAAAAAATTTCTAGCATCAAAATTAAACAAGTTATGCTCAAAATAAAGTTAGTCCCTTTTGGTTTTGGTAAAAAAATCGAGAAAATCACCCCATAATTAGTATCTTAAATGAACTTAATCGTTACGACTTCACAAGTTTCTTGACTCGTGTATATATTGTTTATATGATCTGTAAGTTTCATCGGTTCAAAGTCCTTATTATTAAAAGGGCTGTAGTTAAAAGGGGTTGAACGAGTCACTGATCACGAATGTATGCAAATTTAGAAACACAAAATCTTAATAAATTTTTGTCTAATAGAAAAACAAAAAAATACATGATATTCAGAAAAGCAAATCTGACTTTTTTTGTTTTTCGAGATTTTTGGTATCTCTAACAATTTTTAAGATATTTTGAAAAAAAGCATATTTTTCAAAATTTAAATTTTTAAAAATTTTACTTTGAAACCAAATTTTTTCAAAAATAAGCACTTTGAATCGATGAAACTTACAGATGATATAAACACAACATAAGTAAAATAATTTGTGGAGCGTTAACGATTAATTTCATTTAAGTTGCTAATTAGGGGGTGGTCTTCCCGATTTTTTTTGCAAAAACAAAAGGGACCAACTTTATTTTGAGCGTAACTTGCTTAAATTTAATGCTAGAAACTTTTTGTAAAAACAAAAATAAAGCTTTTTTTAAACACTTTAAAAAAGTTATAATAGGTTTTCCCAAAAAGTGCTTAATTTTTTGGATATTTCACGTCGAAATATTCTATTTGAAATTTGGTGAATATGAATCTATTTTTCATTGGCTATAACTCTGGTTCTACGAGATCCAGAGACCTAACGCGTACACCATTTTTTTTACTTTTTTATAGGCTATATTTTTGATAAGAACGTTTTTTTCGACAAAATACTTACTTTTTGAGTTATTTGCGAAAAACTGTCTAAAAATGTGGTTATTTTGTTGAAAAATGAACATATTCACTCGCAAATAACTCGAAAAGTGTTGACTTGGCGAAAAAGCTCTATAGAACAAAAGTTACTTAAAATTAGTCAGTCTACCCATTTTCGGATTTATTTTGGACATATATTTTATCACCCTCAAGAGGGGGTAAAAGTCACCCCAGGGCAGAAGCACACATCGGCACAATATCACTTTTTTTCTTTGACATGTAAGCTATACGTATGCCAAATTTCATGTCAATCCAAGAGGTTCTTTAAAATTTAGAGCAAAAACCGTGAAAGAATGGACTAAAAGGTTTAAAAGACTAATTTTGACGTTTTTAATAGCTTTTTCAATGAACTTTTAATTAGTTTTTAGGTAAATCTGATATCTTAAAAATTAACGGAGTTATTTACAAAAAAACAATAACATTTTTTGGAAAAAATTTTAATGCTATCTACTTGTTCGAGAGTTTATTTGATAGATATTTCTATGAACTTTGACAAATGTTTTAAGTTTATGTTATACAATGCATCATTTTCCCGGTATTTAAGCTTGAATACTTAGATTTGGGTACTCGACGAAAGAAATATACATTCTTCTTCTTCTTTGAGTGCCTCTCCTATCGGAGATTGGATATCATTAGGGCGATTCTAATTTTATTCTAATATACATTCAATTACCGATAACTCACTTTTAGTTAACATTGAAAGTTCTTTCTAGTAAGGAGTTTATTTGATTTTTTATTAGCCTCAATTTTTGAGTTTTTGAGTTATTTATGAAAAATCGGTTAAAAACATGCATTGTTCTCACGAAAAATTAAAATCTTTGATCTTTAATAACTCAAAAACTTTTGATTTATTTTAATAACTTTATATAACAAATTTTGCTTATAATTTGTCCCTCTATCGAATTGTGGGGTTATTTTTAATAAAATAATTTTCACTCCCGAGGAGGGGTGGCATCCACCGCCAGGGTAAAAGCGCAAGTTGGCACCATGTCACCTTTGTTCCTTGAGATATCCTCTAACCACTCAACAATTTTCATGCAAATCGATGGAGGTTCAACGAAATCGGAGGTAATAGCTCATATCCACCTTCAGTGACTGCACTAAATTACTTGTCTTCCAACTTTGTATAAATTGGTCACATCCTGTGTAGCCCGGCGTATCTACCAACACTGTGCACTAAACAATATCATAGAGCCTCAACAGAAAGGATGCGCTAAGGGTTCCATGGGTTGCAAAGAACAACTTGCAAGAACAACTAGCAAATGACTCAGTCATTTCTAATCAAGCATATTCCAAAAAGAGGAACTTATTTACTGCCTTCATTGATTATAAGAAGTCTTTGACTTAGTGCCGCATGAATGGTTTATAGATATATTGAGAATATATAAAGTCGATGTTAATATAGTGACCTTTTTACAGCATATAATGACAGAGTGGAAGACTAGAATTCACCTTCAAATACCTGGTGAAAATAACATCGAAACTGAAAATATCGTAATCAGCCGGGGCCTGTTCCAAGGAGATTCTTTAAGTCCACTGTGGTTCTGTCTAGCTATGAACCCACTATCTCAGCTATTGAACGCAGGTTTTAGCATCAAAAATAACAACAATGTGGTGGCGAAGCTTAATCATCTGTTGTATATGGATGATTTGAAATTACTGGCTTCCACTCGAAACCAACTAGATGAGATGCTAAGAACTGTAGAATCCTTTTCAAATGACATTAGTATGCACTTCGGACTAGACAAGTGCCGTGTTTTAAATATAGTCAGAGGAAAAGTACAGCCCGGAGGATTCGATATGCCAATTGGCCAGAACATCGAGGCCATGGGTGAAAACGATATGTATAAATATCTTGGAGTAAAGCAAGCGCGGAAAATTGACCATAAGCAAATGAAAACTGAGATAACTGCGGAGTTTATACGAAGGGTAAAACAGCTGCTTCGTTCACACCTTAAGAGTAGAAATTTTTTAAGGCACTAAACACCTACGCATGTTCCACGCTTAGCTATTCGTTTGGCATTGTTAAGTGGACAAAAACGGACATAGAGAATCTTCAGCGAAAAGTAAGAACACACCTCACAAAGGCACAAAAACACCACCCTAAAAGAGCAGTAGAAAGAACGACATTACCACGGAATCTAGGAGGAAGAGGACTTATGGATATAGGTGAGCAATTAGATAAACAAATTGCTAATTTAAGAACTTATTTTCAGATGCAAGCTGAGACATCTACTCTACATCGCGCTACCTGCGCAGTAAATGACACAACACCGATCAAACTGAGGGAACCAGAAATGCGCATAAACCACCTCACTAAAGACGAAAAAATGCGCACCTGGATGGGTAAACCTCTGCACGGGCGACATCCCAATGAGGTCAGCCAAGACTATGTCGACAATACAGCGTCGAACTATTGGTTGACATCAGGAAAGATGTTCCCTGAAACGGAGGGTTCATTACTGGCCATTCAGGATCAGGTTATACCAACCAGAAATTACCTGAAATATATCGTCAAAGACCCTCAGGTTCAAAACGACAGATGCCGATATGGATATCAAGCCCAAGAAACCATCCAACATATTACAAGGGGCTGCCAGGCATTTGCTGCAACTGAATACAAGGAACGGCATGTCGCAGTGGGAAAAATCCTTCATCAGGATATAGCTATCAAGCTGGGACTTCTCCAAACGGACCATCTCCCATATTATCAATACGTCCCTGAGAGTATGCTTGAGGATATCAACTACAAGCTATACTGGGACCGCACTGTGCTCACATACCAAACAGTGGCACATAATAGACCAGATCTCATACTAGTTAATAAATTAACCAGACAAACAACACTAATTGATGTGGCGATACCTAACAACAATAATTTACGTAGTAAATTTACTGAAAAGATCGCCAAGTACAGAGATCTGGAAATTCAAATACGAAGACAATGGAGAATGCAAAGTACCCAGACGATACCTATTGTTATGTCTACTACTGGAGTCATTCCGAAGAACCTCCTCGAAAGCATAAAAAGGCTGGGTCTAAATGAACATCTTTACAAGACCATGCAGAAAGCTGTACTACTCGCAACGGCCAGATGTGTACGAAAATTTTTGGGAGGTACACCTGCATACCAAGTCACCTAGGGCTCGATAACACGGAAAGAGTCCCACCAGAGCTCAATCCTTTTGATACCGTAGGTATCTGGGATGAGCCAATTTTCCCCTTAGAGGGAGTGTGAGCCGTATGGCTAAATCTGAATAATATCCTGTGGGAGTTTTCTGTCATTTCTTCTATCAGGCGCGGCCCCCTGCGAATGGGGGATGCTTTCTGGGTATTCCTAGCGCCAATACCCAGAGAGTAGCAGGGATACTTGCCGTGGAACAAAAACTGACACCTGGCAGTAGGTATAAAATGCATACCCATGAAAAAGGTGGATAATAATGGTTTATGTTTAGGGTTGCTGCCTGGGGATCGCCAGGGCACGTCTGGAGCCGGCGCTGGACGTGACAGCATGCGGAACGTCGGTGGTAGGGTGTTGATGAGGCGGGCCCCTGTCACACAATCAGCTACAGCCCCACAACAACCACAAGCGAGCCAAAAAACAGCAAGAGCTCCACCCGCTGAAGGTGCTGCGCTGGAACATCAGCCGGCGCTCACTCCAGCGGGACGACCGAGGCAGCGCATGAAATGGACTGTGTCCATTAACGAAAACATTTTGCGCTTCTATTATAAGGTGACAAACCTCGGTCAAGAAACGATCGGCTACCGACAACAGTTGTATGCCGAATGTTGCAGGAAGTACCCAGATATTGAAGTATCGGAGCAAAGAGTGTCAGATCAATACCGGGTAATTATAATAAATAACCTTATCCCCGAGACTAGACGCAATACTATCAAAAGCGAAGTCGAACGGGAAATTAACAGCCAAGGGCTAGTTTTAGATCAAGTCCCTAATGAAATCCTCAATGAGCAGATTCCTGAGCTTCCCATACCAGAAACTCAATCTGATAATACAGAGCAGGAAAATAACGAGTTGCGTGATAGTTTAGTAAACGAAATGGCTCGTGCCGTACAAGAGTTTAATGGAACAAACCCACTTAGCTGACCACCGCTACCACGAATAAAGTCTTGTAAGAAACTAGGTGCGCTGTTACAAATTGTGAACACTGAAGTCCTATCCAACTATGTCGTAGAAGCTCACACGTTAGAATATTTGCATATGCTAATCTACTGTACAGTAACAGTAATTGATAATGTAATAGGCATTAAGATCAGAACACGACAGGGTACTAATAACGGAAGGACTGCTAACAGAATTGCGCCCTGGGAAAAAAGACTGCTCGGAAAGATTGATTCACTGCGTAGAGATATTGGCCTAGTCACAGAATATATAAGAGGTGTAACAACTAGAAATTCATTAAGAGAGCTGAAGAAATAATGCGGAGCACTGCAAGACACTCGAGATACGATCCAGAAAATAACACAGCCCAACAGTGTCTGGATACATTAAAACAAAAACTCTCCGTCTATTCAGGACGATTAAGAAGGTATAAAGTTAGTAACAACCGAAAATGTGACAATGCACTTTTTGAGAACTCTGAGATGGCGTTCTACCGAAAACTCAATTCCACCGTAGAAAGTGCTGTAGAAAAGCCAAGAAGACATTCATGAGTTTTGGGGAAATCAACTTTCCACACCAGCTGCTCTTAACAACAATGCTGGCTGGATAGAAGATACGACGCACAACTGTCACAACTAACTACGAACCATTCACGACTGAAGAGGTCTCAAATATCATCAAAGAGCTTCATAACTGGAAATCTTGTAACGGTCCACCCGTTATAATATCATTTTTAGCTCTTTAATTATTTTTATAATTATTTTCTCTTGACCTCCTATCGAGAATTATTTCGTGTTCTGAGAGAATTTGACGTTTACCTTGGCGGAGAAACGCATCTCGTTCGCCACTTGGCTGTTGGCTGTCTCGACGAAATGGCGGGTTGATAATTTCAACTAAATTATTTATATTTAACATCTCCAGTTTAATTTTAAAGTGAAAAGTAGTTATTACCAATTGTTGTTTTGGAGAAAGGAGAGAAGTGTAAAACACAAATGGAATCTGGATAAGAATCACCCGATAAAATATTTATTTTTTCATAATAATTTTTTTATATATAGCCTGTTTTTTTTGTGATGGAACATTTGATATATTAGGTTCATTGTTAAATTTCTTAGTCAACTCATTATTTGGATTTTATGTAGATTATTACATGTTTATTGAATATTCATTCAAGGAAAATTATATATTAATATATTTTTTGGTTAGACATAACCAAACATATGCAATTCTCAATTAATATTGAAAATACTTATCATTTCTCTGTAGGTTTTAAATTTATTGAACATCCAATATTTTTATAAATTCAATATATTTGTACAAATATATTCCCTCAGATAAATCATATTCAAATTTCAAATTCAATGTCATTATTTTTTCATATCTTCACACCCAAAATAGTTCAAGGTTACCTGAGATTAGTTTTTGCTCCATTTAATGGTTGCTTTTTCTGTATTACATATTTCTTCTAAAAAGGTTTTTCTCATCTACTTATTTCTTCTTCTCTTTACTTTTTGCTCACCGGTTTATATGAGAAATAAAACGAAGGATATGTTTTTAGCCATTTGGAAGAAATATACAAAGTCATAGCACTTAAAACATCTTGAGAAGCCCTGAGACAGCCACAGCCAAGTCAATCATGGGAGTATGTCTATTTGGGAGCAAGTTATGGGAGCGTTCCAGCTCAATTTTCGTCTTGGCACCTGAGCCTACAGGAGGCATGGGGTCGCACCATCCTGATGCTCATTTTCGAGGATGCAACCGCAACCTCTTTAGGAGTCGTTCGATGAATGGGTTTGTTTGGGAACATTTAGTGATGTGTTTTTAGTAACTATTTTTTTTTTACATTTCAGACATTTGGTTTAATGCACTATGTTATTAATTTTTTTCAAATTTAGTTCACCTTTGTTTTTATATATGACATATTTGTATATTAATATTTGGTTCCCAAACTATTGTATCTATGGTAAGTTACTTGTGTGCACCAGGTAATCAGGCCTAGAAAATTAGGTTTTTATACTTTATTATTGGTTTGATATTTATTTTGTAATATTACTTGCTTGTTTCCCAAACATTTATTTGTTTATTCGCTTTATTCCATTTGTTCGGTTAATTAAGGTCATCGTTTCGGTACTTAGCTTCATTTCTATAACTTTTATTAATTAATTTTGCTTAATTCATCATTGTATTTTCTCTTCGTCAGGCTTGTGCCTATTTATTTATATATTTTTCATATTTTTCGGGTTTTAATTTAGCTGTACGTAGCAAGCGTACTATAACCATTTGGTAAAGAGGACTCATGTGAGTTGTACCCTATATGTAAGTAAGAGGTACTTATATCATTTTGTAACAGGTAACATTATTGTTGTTATCTTAAATAACTATAACTTTTGTATAACTTTGTCATTTTAGAGTCACATAATATGCATTGTTTAACTCAGAGATTGTCAAGAATCTAGTAGTTATTTATTAATAAATGTTTATTTATTTTGCATATCATTTCTTATTATTTCTTATATTTAAGTTTACTTACATATTTAATATATTTAATATTTGACAGCAGTGTAAGATACCTGGGAGAGTGATCGAAGATCATTTTCTTGGCGCCCATGATTTGTTAGTTTTATTTAATTGGTTCTTCTTTAGCACTTATTCATCTTTATACATTTTCAGAACATTATTCTTATCTCAGTATTTATCGTTAGATTTTACCAAACGAGCCGTATCCATCCTTGAGTGTCAAGTTGTTCTCTTGCATCTCTTGCTAGCCAATTCTATTCAGTTTGCCTCTGTCTCTTCCCACTTCTACTGCTATCCCTTTTAATTCCCCTTTCCTCAACTTCATCATCATCATTATCATTATTTCCCCCTACATATTACTTAAGCTTTTTCTTAATACTTTTCCTACTTCGGCTTCCTCAATGTAGAAGCCCCTTCATTTTTATTTTCAGAATAGCCACACCTAGTTCTATTCTTTTCCTTACTTCTGTTGGAGTATATCCTTCTCTTTACTTTCACTCCAACAGAAGTCTTCTTTCTTGTTTCACTGGCGTACCCAACGTGGCGCCAACCTTTTATAGGTTTTAAGACAGTAGTTCTTTTAGTTCATTTCTTTTTCTTTTATGTGAATTTTCTATATTATTACTTTTGAGATCTTTGTATACATTTTACTTCTGATTTATTTTTGTCTTTAATTTTTTAGTTATACTAAACAGGTAGACTTACACTGCTTTTCTTTGTTTTCGATTAGTTTATCTTCCATACCTCATTTTTAGTTTTAGTGGTACAGCTCATATTTTAGTTTGAATTTTGTATTTTTATTGGAAACTTATGTATTTAGACTGAGTATACATATCTGACATAAATATGTTCTTTTATTATGAATTTTTATTCCTTCTACCAATGGTAGTATGTTTGCACGTACAATTAATCGTTGATTATATGCGTATATTTTTTTTCTAGTATGGTTATATTTTACACCTAACTAGAAATTATTTTCAGTATTTAGGTACTTTATTTACTTTTTTGATTTGATTATTTATATATTTTGCTGGCATTTTTGATTAGTTGTAGTAGTTTTCAATCCTAATAGCAAAATTAATAATATTGAAGGTCCACACATCCATGTGCTTGCAAACTGTAGAAGCCTTGGAGGTGTCACCAGGAAAGTGTACCAATAAGTTTTCAATTTAAAAATCCTTTAGTAATGTTTTTAATATTTTCAATATTATTAATTTTGCTATTAGGATTGAAAACTACTTCATCTTTCAATTGCCAGATGACGCTAGTCACCTAATACCTTCACTTCGGGTGCTGGTCAATGGGTGGGAAAAACTCTCGGTGCTGGTCATTTAGGATATGGAGAACAGTGCCTAAGTTCTCTCCGATGAGGCTCCAATAAGAGCCGAAAATCGCGATTCAGAGGACTGGACTGCGCTCCGTATTCTAATTGAAAAGTAAGATTGTTTTGCCTTCGCATTGCAACTGAATAAAAATGGTATACATTTTTATTTTATAGTCGTATTACTCCGTAGAGTAACCAGGTGCATTTTCCGTTGGAACTTTACCAAGCTGCAGACGGGGGATGTGAATTGCATTATGTAGAATTCCTTCCCTTTGTCTTCACTGCAGCATCCATGTGCTTGCAAATTGTAGAAGCCTTGGAGGTGTCACCAGGAAAGTGTACCAATAAGTTTTCAATTTAAAAATCTTTTAGTAATGTTTTTAATATTTTCAATATTATTAATTTTGCTATTAGGATTGAAAACTTCTTCATTTTTCAATTGCCAGATGACGCTAGTCACCTAATACCTTCACTTCGGTTGCAATGGGTGGGAAAAACTCTCGGTGCTGGTCATTTAGGATATGGAGAACAGTGCCTACGTTCTCTCCGATGAGGCTCCAATAAGAACCGAAAATCGCGATTCAGAGGACTGGACTGCGCTCCGTATTCTAATTGAAAAGTAAGATTGTTTTGCCTTCGCATTGCAACTGAATAAAAATGGTATACATTTTTATTTTATAGTCGTATTACTCCGTAGAGTAACCAGGTGCATTTTCCGTTGGAACTTTACCAAGCTGCAGACGGGAAATGTGAATTGTATAGTGTAGAATTCCTTCCCTTTGTCTTCACTGCAGAATCCATGTGCTTGCAAATTGTAGAAGCCTTAGAGGTGTCACCAGGAAAGTGTACCAATAAGTTTTCAATTTAAAAATCTTTTAGTAATGTTTTTAATATTTTCAATATTATTAATTTTGCTATTAGGATTGAAAACTACTTCATCTTTCAATTGCCAGATGACGCTAGTCACCTAATACCTTCACTTCGGGTGCTGGTCAATGGGTGGGAAAAACTCTCGGTGCTGGTCATTTAGGATATGGAGAACAGTGCCTACGTTCTCTCTTACTTAATTTACGATTACTTAATTTTTTATAAAAAAATCAAATTTGACTATGAATTAAAAGTTTGGTAAAGTGAACCATGGATTTAAAAAAATTAACTTTTATTACAAAAATTATTTTTTTTTAACAAATGTTTAATTTATGGTACCACCCAATCAACTGATTTATTCAAACTAGAAAAAATCAGGCCCGGATTTAAAAAATTAGTTCGTTTTGGTCTTAGAAAAAATTTCACCCTGTATACGCTTTTTGAAAACTCTAATATGAATTTTACAAATTAGACAAATATGCAATTAAAATGGCATATTTATTTTTCCCCACACGATTACTTAATTTCTTTTTATAAAAAAATCAAATTTGACTATGAATAATTAAAAGTTTGGTAAAGTAAACCATAGATTTAAAAAATTAACTTTTATTACAAAAATTATTTTTTTTTAACAAATATCTATTTTATGTTAACTGATTTATTCAAACTAGAAAAAATCAGGCCCGGATTTAAAAATTAGTTCGTTTTGGTCTTAGAAAAAATTTCACCCTGTATACGCTTTTTGAAAACTCTAATATAAATTTTACAAATTATACACGTTGGCAATTAAAATGGCATATTTATTTTTTCCCCACACCATTTTTAACCTAAAAATGAAAAAAAAAAAATGAAATCACTGTTTAACTCGCTACAACTCTGTTCCAGTTTAATATTGTTTTTCTGAAATTTTTACAGCACATATGTCTTACCATTGTGAAGACTATGAAAACTGTTGTAGACTTTCAGTCTTCTTCTCGTAAAAGTTATAAATTTTTAAAAATAAAAGGTGCAGATTCGTGAATTTGCAAAGTTAAATCGCAAAAATTAAGTGGAAAAATTTAAAATTTATCTATTTGATCACGTCTATGTTAAACTATAGAGTCCAAAGAGAAGTGGTATGGGGAGTTTTAGATCTAGACGTGTTATAAAAAAAATGGTGAAACTTTTAATTTTAAGAAAAACGTTGTTTAATTTTTTTTTATTATTTGGTAAAATTGCGATTTTGACAATGTTCCCCCACCTAAAATTCAAAATAAATTTCATTTTCGTTTTCAGCACCATCAAAAACATAAAGTAAAATCAAAATTAGCCATTTACCACCCATGATCAGTATCAATAAAAATTAGCGTTATTTTGGGGATTTCTAATGTCGATATTAAAAGTTGCACTATTCTTTTCTTATAAAACATTTTTATCCAGAACTTTCCAGAAAACTTCTTTGTACTCTATTTTTTTTTTAAATAAATGTGATTAAAAAGCTATACTTCAAATTTCGTCACTCGACTTTTGCGATTAAACTTTGCAATGCACAAATCTGCACCTTTTGCTTTAAATCTACATATGCTTCACTTTACCAAACTTTTGATTATTCATAGTCTTTAATTTTTTTGTAAAAAATTAAGTAACCCTGTAGGAAAAAAATAAATATGCCATTTTAATTGCCTATTTGTCTAATTTGTAAAATTCATATTAGAGCTTTCAAAAAGCGTATACAGGGTGAAATTTTTTCTAAGACCAAAACGAACCTATTTTTTAAATCCTGGCCTGATTTTTTTCTAGTTTGAATAAATCAGTTGATTGGGTTGTAACATAAATTAAATATTTGTTCAAAGACAATTCATTTTTGTAATAAAAGTTAAATTTTTTAAATCTATGGTTCACTTTACCAAACTTTTAATTCATAGTCAAATTTGATTTTTTTTATAAAAAATTAAGTAATCGTGTGGGGAAAAAAATAAATATGCCATTTTAATTGCCCATTTGTCTAATTTGTAAAATTCATATTAGAGTTTTCAAAAAGCGTATACAGGGTGAAATTTTTTCTAAGACCCAAACGAACTAATTTTTTAAAGCCGGGCCTGATTTTTTACTAGTTGGAATAAATCAGTTGATTAGGTGGTAATAGTGTAACGATTGACCAAAATAAGAGACACATCGATCTGACCGTTCAAAAATTATGACGAATACAAAGGACATCGCACACATCTTATGGAAAATATAATGTCACTCAAATTCAATAAAATTTATACGAATAGATTCGTTTTAAATTAACGGCCAAATCTTATCATTGCGCCAACTCTTAATTATGATTAATTACGGCGCAAATTGCAATTAAAGATTATCGAAATCACATTTTTTGAGTCAGTAAAAGTGTCAATAATTACCATCATTATTGCTCTGGGTGCTATTCAAAAGATCTTAAACCCCCCGCTGGGCCTAAGCGAATTAGTGAAACTAATCCTCTGATTTATGGAGTACCGACAATTTGGGTGTTTTAAAATATTTTTTCTCTCTCTAACTTATGTACGTATCCATTTGATTTCAGATTTATTTATATCAATTTCTGCTCTTATTATTGAAAATATAGAGTTGGCGCAATGATAAGATTTGACCGTTAATTTAAAACGAATCTATTCGTATACATTTTATTGAACTTGAGTGACATTATATTTTCCATAAGATGTGTGCGATGTCCTTTCTGTCAAAATGCGAAACTCGCCCTGTATATTATTAACCAATGGGAGCAGACACTTTTTAATGGTCATTTGATATTCCCCATAGGGGCCTCTATACGAGGTTGGAGTATGTACAGTTCCTCATGACTCACCCTGTATATAATAAGCAATTTTATTGCTGGAATCGAATCTTATGATTGCATATATTAATAATATAGGTATGCAAAGTCCTCAGATAGTGTGCTACTTTTTTTATAAACAAAATGGCGCCCGAAAATCGTGTTTTTTTCAATTTTTGCTCTATAACTCCAAAGATTTTAACTTTACACCAAAAACACCCAAATAAAAATCACCGTAATTAAATTCTGCATAGAGACCTGTTTTTCCCGATTTACTTCGACGAAAATTTTCCCCGGAAAATGCGGGTTTTTCCAACAAAATCTTTAATTTTCAACTAAAATTTCAGATAATTAATTGTTTATCAATAATTAAATATCTTGGTAATGTTAAAGCTCTTTTCGTATAGAATATAATTCCAGAAGCCGATGGAAATTAAATGAACAGTTTAGCAACAATTGAATTGTTAAATAAAAATGTACGGTCGCTATAGTAACCACAATAATTATGACACATAAGAATAACTATGATTTTTGTATAAAAAGACACTGTACCTATCTAATGTACTTTATAATAGAATTGAAATTGAACTATTTATGCGGCCTCAGGAATATTTTAAAATTATAAACAATTTTTTGGCTTATAAACAAATAGAATATCTCGGGAAATATTAAATTAAATTAAATCATGAAAACGGTATTGGAAAAAAGCGACAGGTAGCTTCTTTTAAAAGAAAAAACGTTTACTTGTGATGAGTGGTTCCTGAAATACAACCGATCAAAGTTGACCGGCATTTCCGGCAAATATATAAATAATAGGATCATAATTTTCAAACCATCACCTTTTTATTTTTGTCCTCTTTCTCCACACCAATTTTAATATCTCTAAAATACTCATAACATATATTATTATAATAAAAACTATCGATATTACGAGTGAAAATTGATAAAAATAGCAAAATTCCAATCAAAAATTAGGTTGGAGAAAATGTAATCTCAAAGTTCAAAATCGGTACACGTTAAAAAAATGCATTTTCTCAGCTTCCCATGGAGCAATTTTCTTCATTCTTTTTTTGTTTCCAAGTAACTCGAGTAGAGCCATCTAACTAACGCATTATTAAATGTCAAACTTGCTTTTGTTTTGTTATAATAAACTAATTTATTTTTAAATGAAGTAAAAGTCAGACTTACTCTCAATCTTTATTATAACTTCCGACGATCGGTTTCGCTCTTTAAAATTTGTAGAGCATCTTCAGGTCAAAGGTAACAAGTTACAAAATGCTACAAATAAAAACCAGAATTAGGACATTGTCTGGTTGTAAAAGATGCTAAAGATCCATATGATCAAGCCAATGTTGAATAACATACATAAAAGTAGCGAAATAGCATACCAATGCACATGCAAGCATTCATGGGGGTGATGGTACAAAACTTCCCTCAAACGCAACAACATGCGCAGAAGTATGCTATATATAATCATGCAATCATAACGTGTCGTACTTACATTCGGATACAAGGTGCTATCAACTCAGTTTTCATTATCATGATGTTTCTTTTAAAGTTATGTTAACGGGATATGGTGGAATAGACAGACGATGCAGCAAAGGTAAACAAATCTATGGGACTTAGGAGTTCTTGAGGGTGATGAGATAGTTGGTGTAAGTTAACCAGCAAATCTATGTCTGTTATTATGTTTGTGTAAATCAAATTAGTGAATGACTTATTTACAATTTTAATGTGTGTTGATTTTAAAGATTTTGTTTTTATTTTATTTTAATTTTATTTATATATATATATATATATATATATATATATATATATATATTAAAGAATTCTATTTATTATTAATGTAAGATTGACAACGTTTGGATCGTAAATGTATTGAGTAATTATTGTGTCGGTTAGAACTTGATTGTGCAGTTGCAAACTGATTATTTAAGGTCAATACCTGATCTGTGACGTGTACTGCTCGTGTGGGACTATTGTTCTAATAAGAGTAGGGTGATCGAAAGCTTTTAAATTGTAGTTAAAATGCCATATCGGCAGTCATATAATAAATAGCAATACAAAGTACAAAGGTGGATTTGAATTAAAATCCCATTCAAGATTTTAATTTATTTTTAAATTTTTAATTTGTTTAATAAAAAAATTTTAATTTGTTTAAATAAAGATTGTTTAAATAATTATTTAGCTTTCAAATGAGAATGTTTGTGTTTTTAACGTTAAAAGGTACACTTGTAGTAAGTTTATCTAAAAAAAGTCTACAACTGGAAAAAATATATAGTTTTCTTTTCTTATAAATAAATTAATCTATTATAACAAAACAAAAGCAAGTATTAATAATGCGTTAGTTAGATGGCGCTACTCGAGTTACTTGGAAACAAAAAAAAATGAAGAAAATCGTTCAATGGGAAGCTGAGCAAATGCATTTTTTAACATCTACCGATTTTGAACTTTGAGATTACATTTTCTCCAACCTAATTTTTGATTGGAATTTTGCTATTTTTGACAATTTTCACTCGTAATATCGATAGTTTTTATTATAATAATATATATTATGAGTCTTTTAAAGATATGAAAATTAGTGTGGAGAAAGAGGACAAAAATAAAAAGGTGATGGTTCGAAAATTATGATCCTTTTGTTTATATCTTTGCCGTAAATGCCGGTCAAATTTGACCGATTGTATTTCAGGAACCACTCATCATAATTAAACGTTTTTTCTTTTAAAAGAAACGTCCTGCCGCTTTTTTTCTAATACCGTTTTCATGGTTTAATTTAATTTAATATTTCCCGAGATATTCTATTTGTTTATAAGCCAAATAATTGTTTATAATTTTAAAATATTCCTGAGGCCGCTTAACTAGTCCAATTTCAATTCTGTAAAGTACATTAGATAGGTACAGTGTCCTTTTATACAAAAATCATAGTTATTCTTATGTATCATAATTATTGTGGTTATTATAGCGACCGTAAATTTTAAATTAACAATTCGATTGTTGCTAACTGTTCATTTAATTTCCATTGGCTTGTGGAATTATAATCTATACGAAAAGAGCTTTTATATTACGAAGATATTTAATTATTGATAAACAATTACTGACCTAAAATTTTAGTTGAAAATTAAAGATTTTGTTGGAAAACCCGCATTTTCCGGGGAAAATTTTCGTCGAAGTAAATCGGGAAAGACACGTCTCTATGCAGAATTTAATTACGGTGAATTTTTATTTGGTTGTTTTTGGTGTAAAGTTAAAATCTTTGGAGTTATAGAGCAAAAACTGAAAAAAAACACGATTTTCGGGCGACATTTTGTTTATAAAAAAAGTAGCACACTATCTGCGGACTTTGCATACCTATATTATTAATATATACAATCATAATATTCGATTCCAGCAATAAAATTGCTGGTAAATAACTTTTCCCAAAAATGGCCTATTCTCGGATAACCTGTCCAGACTATAATATTTGTAACTACGCACCATAACGAAAATATTATGTTTTACTTTAGAAGACATTAATTATTATATCATTTCCGGAAACTGCAAAATTGTTATTCAGATAAGTATATTGTTTTAAAAATACAATAATAGTAATTATTATTAACATCAAAATATAAAAATATAAAATAAGATTTTAATTATTATTTCGGTAATAAAACAATATTTGATTTTTGAGATTGCTCTAGGTTTTCATGAAAAAGTTAAAATTAAATTTGTATAAAAAAATGAATATTTCATTTTATTATTTGCCAAACCTTCGGTTTGGCGCCCTTTAAGAATGACGCTAGCGTATAAGAATCTACATGATAAACTTAATACAAGAGAGGGTGAAAGAACGATATATAAATAATCGGCATAAAGCAAAGACAGCCTAATATTTTTATCAGATTAGATGATCCCTGGTCAGATTAGATGATGAAAATAATAAAATACTAGTGCACGAAAAAGGTGAAAAAATACTTTGAACTTGAGAGGAAGAAGGTTCACGCTCTTGAAGAATAAGTTTTAAAGCTTATTACGACAAAAACGGAGTATCTAGAATGCTCATTTAACTATGAAGTTAATAACATAAATAAGATATCTTTGGATGATAAAATGATCGTGAAAAGCAGTAGTTCCAAGTACTAGGTTGTGTACAACATGAGTAATGAGGAAATAAATGAAATGAAAGGAGGAAATAAATGAAATGAAATGAAAGGTTGGGCAACAGAAAAATTCCGATAAAACTGAAAAGCAAATTCTATAAAATTACCATATTATCAGCATACCATAATGTAAGGCATTGAATGTAAAAAATCACTAAATTGTTCCTCAAAGGGACACCAGAGCAAGACCAAATAAATTAATATTAAAATTACCCAAGGAATAATGGAATTAGATTATCCGAAGTTAAACAGAATAATGATAAAGGGTACATCTATGGATATACTGGAACTTTTTCTAAATAAGAGAAAAGTTGACTTATTTCAAATCTTGGTGTAATGTTAGCAAACAAATTAAAAACAAATAAAAAAATGACCTGATTATTTGGCTCTAAAAAAATATATACACTAGACCTAGACTAGAAATAAATGTATACACATTTTATTATCCATACGGTTCATCTACTTTAAGTTTTCGGAAGATGAACACAAAGATATAAAACCTTTTAAACTGAGAAAGATCCTAACTAATAATACCAACATAAATTGATACTGAGATACATACGTTGCGGTTTAAAACGATGCTGTATCTGACCTAATTGCACGTATCTGGCCTAATTAACGTGTAGATGCCACTAGTAATTTTTCACTAGACCACTAGATCAGAGATAGTTCTGGGTAGAAGTGTGGTAATGGAAAATTCACTATATAATTATAGGTTTGTTTTGGATACTGACAAGAATCCTACATTACATTTGGCGGACAAATATGCCTCACAGACGGATTAAGTATATGTCTGAAAAAACTAAATAAATGAATGAAATGAAAACTAAATATTTATCAACCAATCGTTTAATGAAAAATTAAAGGTGAAATAGTACGTGACAGAACGTTGCGGCTAAAAAACTGCAACAAATCTCCAGCCAAGTCACGCTGTCATTTAAATGTATTAATATAACATTAAAATATATATTACCTGACTAACTAAGGGCACTGAAGATACTGAAGTTGCAGCAGCGCTTGAGACACTATTTAACGTGTTAGCTGAAATATGCGGAGTAGTAGAACTATTTGAATTAATAATCTGATTATCATCCGCAAATATTATAGGTAAATCCATGATGTCTTGAGTCGTCAAGTTGGAGGTGGGTATGGAAGGTTCTGTGTTCGAAGCGTATTTGTAAGCAGATTTTTTTATAGGTGTAGGAGGCTTCTGAGCAATTAATTGCTTTTTGGATGTTATATATTTTTGTCCGGGATTTGCTAAAATATGAAATAATTTAAGTAAATGGAAAATATTCTATTGGTAAATGGATTGAAGCTCCTAGAAAGAGCTCAATAACATCATCAAACATATACGCTATTTTCTAAATATCGATTTATTAAAACCATACATTGACCAGTCTTACGTGAAGGATTCTACATACTTTAACGGGAAAATAAAGGATATCCCACCAACATCAAATGACATACACAAGTGGGTTTACAAGTGAGTGTCATTGTCACTGAGAGTGAGTGAGTGTTACCAATAATAATTATTGTTTCAGTTCCCAGCAGAAATCACAAAACTTTACCAAATATTCTTACTATTAACAGATGAACATCTGTGGTGTCGATTCTATTATCTATTAGCAATAGAAAATGTAAACTTACAAATTTCTTAAATTTGCTCAATTCTCCAAAATTCTCAGATTCAGTGCACCATGGAAGTAGAGAACAACAAACACATATACTGCATTTTTAATGTTTTAATATAACGAAAACTCAATGGAAAATTCAGGCAGAGTATATCGAAAAGCAATATACATGGTGGCCCATCATATACGCGTCGGCCTCTGTATGGAAAACGACCTAATATAGACATATTAAGGGTAGATAAGGCATACTGAGCAAAAAAGCGTAACGCGCAAGCAGTCGATCGGTGACAGAACGCGCGCATGTCTGTGTGCGTGAACATCTATCTCTTTTAACCAAGCGATCCCGCGCATGTGACCGACAAAGATAGCTAGACCACTCAATCCTCAATATTGGCGTTACACATCGATGCACAGACCGGCCCCTACCTTGCCTAATCTATTAGTTATTATATCTATGCCTAATAATTAATGTTTTTTATTCATAGACTTGTATACCTTGGTGGTACCCCTGTATACCTTGGTAGTTTGTCACATCTGTTGTGTCTAATTCTCTTCCAAAATTGAGAAGCGCTGGTGAAAATCCTGTCGAATCGTGTTTTGACGAATTTATGGCATAGCAGAACTCTGGTATGAATTTGTCCCAGTCTTTATGGTTATCCTCCACGTAAGTAGCTATCATTGTTTTCAGTCGTTCGTTCTACTGGATTGCATCGAGGCGAGTACGGTGGTGTCAGAATGTGTTTTATGTTGTAGGACTTTATGAAGGCCTTAAAGCTGCTACTTGTGAACTGCGCGCCGTTGTCCGAGATGATTTTCTTCGGGATACCGAATTGCATTACTTTTGATCCTAGAAAGTCGATGAGGGAGTTTGTAGATGCTGCTTTTATTGGTTGGGCGATGACCCATTTGGTAAACCGGTCTTGCACGACTATCAGGAAAACGTTCCCCTTTGTAGATCTTGGGAATGGTCCCATTAAATCAATTGAGACAGTATGTCAAGGCTTTTCTACAGCGGATGGTTGCATTTTTCTGGCTGGTTGCATTTGAGACGGTTTATATTGGAGGCACTTCGTACAGGTTCTAACGTAGTCTGCAATTTGTTTGAACATCTTAGGCCAATAGTACTTCTGCGCTATCCGGCAAATTGTTTTTGTTATTCCTAAATGGTCTGCTGTGATCGAGTCATGGCTTTCTTTCATCTTTCCTTTTATATCTTGGTACGCATAATTTCCATGGGTAGTTAAATTCTGGGTCGGCTAAATTGCGGCTGCTCCAGATGTGTTTATATAGTTTCTCGTTTGATATCTGTAAATCCGGGAAATTGTCTGGGTTTTGGAGTACATTCCTATATAAATTATCGTACCAAATGCATGACTCTAGTTCCGATGCTAACAACTCCAGCTCTGGTTCTCCGTTATGGGTTTCTTGTAGTTGCCGTGATAAAGCGTCTGCTACTTTGTTCAGACTCCCTTTCTATATATGACCTCGAAATCGTACTGTTGCAGTTCTAAACGCCATCTGGCTAATCGACCTGACGGGTTTTGAGGTTCTTCAGCCATTTGAGGGATTAGTGATCCGATATGACCCTAAAGTTGTACCCTTCTATGTATGGCTTCATTTGCTTTATCCCGTACACGATGGTTAGACATTCTTTTTCCGTTGTGGAATATTTTGTCTCGGCTGGTGTGAGGGTTCGACTGGGATATGCGATTACTTTATCTTGGCCGTCGTATTTCTGTTTTAGCGCAACTCCAAGTCCGCAGTTTGACGCATCTGTCTGTAGGTAGAATGTTTTTGAGAAATCGGGGCACGCTAATACTGGAGCCGTCGTAAGTTTTGCTTTAAGTTCTTTAAACGCGTTTTCCTGCTTATCCGTCCATTTCCATCTTATCTTCTTCTTCAGAAGCATGTTTAGTGGTCCTGCTATTGTCGAATAGTTCTCTATGAATCGCCGATACCATGAGGTTATTCCTAGAAAGCGACGGAGCTGACGTACATTTCTAGGTGCTGCAAGTTCAGTTATAGCGTTGGTTTTCTCCGGGTCAGTTTTTATTCCCTCTGCTCCCACAACGTGTCCTAAGTATTTGAGCTCTGGCTGGCAGAACGTGCATTTGTCGAAGTTAAGTTGTAATCTGGCTTCTTTCAGTCTTTGGAAGACCTCTAATAGGTGATTTAAATGCTCTTGGAATGTCTTCGATATTACCACGATATCATCTAACTAGGCGAATGCGAATTCTACATCGGGCGGTATTACTTTACCTAGCAGTCGTTGGAAAGTTGCTCCGGCGGAGTGTATTCCAAACGGGGTGGTTCTAAACTGAAAATGACCTTTTCCGGGTACGCTAAATGCTGTCACTGGGCGGCTTATTTCTTCCTGGGCTATTTGAAATTATCCCTGTTTCAAATCGAGGGTTGAGATAAAATTTGCTTTCTTAAGTCTATCCAGAATTTTTTATATCCGAATTAACCGATATGCGTCCTTTTCTGATAGTTCGTTCACTTTTCTAAAGTCAATGCAAAATCTGTACGAGTTATCCTTTTTTCTAACTAGTACAATCGGTGAAGCTTGCGGAGGGTTCGATGGTTCCTTCTTTCAACATTTTGTCCACCTCCTGGTTGATGATCTGCAGCATTGCGGGATTGTGCCGCCTATACGGCTGTTTGACGGGATCGCACCTTTTCTTCAATTTTATTTCGTGTTTTATTAAGTTGGTGGGTCCTGTTAACTTCTCGAATTCCCTAAGTTCTTTTCTTAGGAACCTTTCTAGCTCTGTTTTGAGTGGAGTCTTTTAAAGTGTTACATGTTTCTTCTTGATGTTGTTCGTACTGTTTGGACGTATCCCTATCGAACTTAAGTTGGATCGAATGTTCCCTGAGGAATTCCACTCCTAGTATTCCATCTTCCGTTAACCCTGACATTACTATGAATGTTTGTCGTGTTTGTAAATTATCGATCTCGCAGTCAATTGTCAACTTCTTCAATCTCCATTGAAGATCCGTTTTCTAGTCTTGTTCTTCCGTTATAGCTATCTAGAGAATGTTTGAATATCTGCGCTATTCTATCTCCGGCGTAATTTTTAATGGTCCCTGTCATTAATGCTTTGTAGGGTCTTTGCCCGATTTTCAGTGATGCGAACAGTCGCATGCCGTTGCTTGCTTGTTGTGTAACGGCGAGAACGAACGGAGTCGAATCTTGCTCCTCAGACTGGGACGACTCCTTGTTTCTCCAGTCTGTTATTCATTGCCCTGAAGTCTGAAACAGCAGTCACTGCTGTAGACCCCTTCTTTGCCGCATCGCGAAAAAAACTTTTTCCATGGGTTTTTACAATTCTTACGGAAGTGACCTGGCATCTTGCATCTAAAGCATGTCCTTTTGACATCGTATTCTGTAGGGTCTGTATGTCTCCAATTTCCGCGAAAATTTTGATTTGCTCGGGTCCTTTCGTCTTCTAAAGTTTCGTATTATTGAGCTAAATCTTGCAATTCCGATAAATTTTCCTATATTTTCCCAAAGTCCCGGCGGCGAGTATAAAGCTTATATTCTGGCAGCATATTTTTTATATATCCTTTCGAGTTCTTGGTTTCTTGA
Organism: Diabrotica virgifera virgifera; assembly: GCF_917563875.1. Classification (NCBI taxonomy): domain Eukaryota; kingdom Metazoa; phylum Arthropoda; class Insecta; order Coleoptera; family Chrysomelidae; genus Diabrotica; species Diabrotica virgifera. The sequence goes on along the minus strand of NC_065447.1, from coordinate 124,162,540 downwards.
AAAAGATCCTTCTCGTCTGATTAATGATTGAATATCCGTGATATATCTATCCACTGGTTCGTTTTTCCTTTGCTTCCTGTTTCTGATTTGCGAGTTGTAGCGAATACTCTCTGGGATAGAAAGCTTTTTTAAAATCTTCGCTGAAGTCCGTCCATGAATTCCAATTTCTGTTGTTGTTTCGGTACCATAACAATGCATGGTCTCTTGCTTATCGATCTCGTAGGCTAGGCTTAACTCGTCTATGAACTCTACCGCATCCGAATGTTTCTTGTCGAAGTGTGTATTCCACTTCCGTACTTGATTTAGCAAATCTGATTGCCTCATTTGTTTTGTCATTGTTAAGTCTTGTAATTGGCTTCTGATTATCGAAATTTCCTGGGTCAGTGTGTCTGGTTCAGCTTCCTTGGAAGTATTGATTTTTGGGATTGGATTGCTCCTGTCGCTTCCCCGCGATCTTTATAAAAGGTTCCGAGTCTTAACCTTAACTCGTCGACGGTTCCTTTGGAATCTAATTGGCATTTTTCGGCTTCGCGCTGTAATTCCTCTTTGGAAAGACGATTTATCCATGACGTACCTGTTGTGGCACCTGTTACTGAGTCTGTGTCTTTATCTGTCGGCATTTTTGGTATTTTCCGGGCGTCGAATTGCGACGTTTACTTGAGTATTTTGTAACTTTTGCTCGGGCGCCAATTTGTGACGGGTAGTTCTTTCAAGACGACAGACTCAGTAAAACACAAATTAAAATAAAATACGTATATTCAATGTAATTATGTACAGATCAAAAAGAAATAAAAATAAAATACAATTCTATTTGTCGCCGCGTTGCAGCGAAATCCTCCCCTGGATAGACGTCTGTAAAAGAAAAGCAAAATTAATAACAATCCGAAATATTCTTACACCTCAGTGCAGTGTAAGTTGCAAAACAGTCACGCGATTAAAATATATAAATTTATCTGGAGCTCGCTCACTTCGCTTGCTACCGTTTAATTATGAGCCGCAAATTACTTCAACACGGTACCCTTGCTGCTCAAGTTGGCCTGCCTTAGCTTGCGAGGTCACTTGCTACGGTGACTCGTTACTCAGGTCGGCCTGCCTCGCTTGGCTGGTAGTGGAGCCCAGAGCTGTCGCTTCAAGACTGGCTTTAGTATCGGTTCGCTGGCCTCCTTAAGTATCCCTCTGCCTGTGCTGTTTCGGAGAAGTGGAAATGAGTGGGGCATCTGCGCGGACTGTGGAACTCGTACGGTTCTAGTGTTGGTGCGTGTTCGCGGCGTATCATTACAATTTTATCACAGTTTATTTTATTTTAAACCTCATTTTCTAAATACAAGGAGTAATTCAAATTTCAAAGCGCCGTAATGCTTGTTTGTAATTAGTCCAATCATAGGCAAGTTTACCCCACTAAATTATAAAATTTTGACACTATTGACATTTATGAAATTTTGACACTAATGGCATTTAAAATTCATGGGTTAAATAAGTTATATCGGCGATATTTTATGTTTTCTACCATATTAGATTTTTAGTCTGCATTTATATAAAAAATAGATGTTTTTAGAACTCTTTAGCGACGTATTAGTATAATATATATGGATTACCGTCGAAGATCGACATGATCAACCAAAAAGAAGATGAATCTGGTTATGTTTCTAGTGACATTATTGGGTGTGAATCTGTCTTTTCGGTTTACTCCTTCTATTTAAAAAATGAACCTTAGTTGAATTTGGCTTACACATGACATTGAATAATACTCTTATTTTAATATGGTACATCCTATATTCTATAACTTATACTGGAAGACATTATTGAGTACCCCAAAATACGTTATTGAACGAATTGTCCATTCGCATCTGCAACATTTTTCAATGTTAAGTAAATATTTAATTGCAAAATAAGGTAACGTTTTGCTTAACAAACATTTAATGAAAAATAGCAAATGAAAAAGCAAAAACAAATAAAATTTAATAATAAACAAATATATAAATTAAAGAAATTGTTCAAAGTGCTATCTTGTTTTAAAAACTGAATTCGTTTTTTTTTTCTTCCTTATTGGCTATGGATTACTTGATCCATTCAGCCACGATAGATAATAAATTACTGTTTGCTACAATATTCCAAATATAATACATTGCATTACATAATACATTAGGTACATGTGCGCACATATAATACTTATGCACGCACATACATACATACATATGTAGAAGTGGAAACATTTAATTGACCAGTAGGTATACTCCTCATTCGTTTTAAAAATATAGTTTCTTCTTTAAAAGGCTTTCACTTATTACTGTTTTAAAAATAGCTCTTATTATAGCTTTCATTTATTTTCTGGAGTAATCGATAGGGTGTTATACGCCATACTTTGTAGGTATACCCAGAAAAAAAAGTCCATCGACGTCAAGCCCGGAAATCTTGGAGGCCGTTTATGTAGACCATCTCTTCCAACCATTTATTACCAAAACGCCGCACCGGTTTAAGTATTGCCCTGCACGAAGTTGAAAATGTGCGGGAGCTCCATCCAACTGCATGCACATTTTCTGGCTAATATTTATTCGCTCCGTGCATGACTGACGCGACACCTAGCGTAGTCGCCTGAAATTTTTGGCGAACACAAGTTGACCTTAAACATATGATACACATATGGCATATTTGACGTTATTGTAATATTTATTTACCATTTTTGGTAAAATTTATTATACAAACAATAAGTTAGAGTGTCAAATAAGCGTCAAATTAAAAAGAGGATATTTGGAAGTTCTCTGAAAAAAATATCAATTTTAAGGGTTTTTCTTCTCTTTTTCGTTATAGTTTAATTGTCGGTGTTAACATTAATTAAGTTTACATCGAAAGCAATTAGGCAGTGTGAATTATTATTACTCGATTTTAACATTAGGGGTCTATTAAACAATTAATTTTGTGGTGTGCGTGTAACACAAAATGGAAATAGATGACGACAGGAATATACCACCAGATCGGGGAAGGAAAGAAAGTAAGTATGAAAATATAAATATAAATAATAAAAATCAAAATGGCAATAATAAGGTAAGCGAAATATCTATCGAAAAAAATTATTATTCAATCATTATTCGCCAAAGTTGTTATATTTTGCCGCTACGTGTATCCCCACCATGATCACGCACGAACCGAATAGGGGCACCATCAGAAGACCTGATGCCCATTATGGAAAGTGCACTCGTCAGAAAACAAAACATAATGAAAAAATCTTCATCGAATGTTATGATCCAACACATAAAGAAAAACTGATTCGTTGTTGATCTGTTTGATACGGGGATGAAATTTGTATTTTTGCATAATTCAAAGTGCAAAAATGTTCTTACTAATGCCAGTTTCTCTACTAATGGCCCGATGACTGTGGTTTTTTATTAATGAGCCAAATTCGTTATTTTAATCGTCTGTAAAGTTGAGGTTGGCTGGATATATGTTTTTATATTCTAAGTTTCCGCTAGCTCTAAAGTGGTGTAGTAATTATTTGATCAAGAAAAAAATATTAATTAATTCTTCTTTAGATTGTTTTCATATTCAAAAATCTTTTTCTTATAACTTACTATATTGATTGTCAAACTGATATTAAAAAATCAAATTCAAGGGCTAGTATGATGGGAATGAGCATTTTGTACAAAAATAGGTTTAAGGTAAAAAATAGGTATTACTGAATAACCGTTGAATTTGGCTGTAGGGAACACATGGAACGAAAGATAATTTAAATGTCTTCCATTGTAATGTATAGAATATCCGATATGCCATTTAAAATAAATAAAAACTTCATTCAATTTCATATGTACGACAAATTCAACTGAAATAATGAAATATGTGATGAAATAAATAAAAATTATTTTATTGGTGGCTTAGGTAATATCTTGTCAAGACTTTTCGCCGGTGTTTGTTGATATGTTGTACATATCCACAACATCTCTTTCTTCAGTCCCGACTCCACGGAGGGAGTGTAGTGGTCTTCATGATGTCGTGTATATTGTCTCTCTCCAAAGATGTCACACTTACAAATTAGGAAATATTTAAATATTTCAAAAATGAATAGAGATAGTTATAGGAAACCCCAATATAGGTTGAAAGCTAAGTAAAGTTGATACACGACAAACTAATAAAATACATGATGTTCCATTTAAAATACATACGTCATTATAGCTTGAATGTGCTAATAGAACTATATGCTATATTTAATATTTTTACCTATTTTTGTTATAATAAATATCTGTTTAAATAAGAAAAATTAAGACTGTTCAATTAAGACCCAGGAACTTTGTCCCCGAGTCTTAGATTTGTATTGTATTACATTTTTTTCTAAAACCCTTCATTTTTAGAAAAGTCGAAATAAATTAGGTATAGGAAACCCTAGACCCTTATAAAAGCAGGTATAGTATATTTTTAAAAGACAATTAAAAATGTCATAAAATATAGGGTTCCATAAGAAAAAATATAACTTTGATATATAAATTTTCTTGGAGCATCCTGTATAATTCACATTATTTTTCATTGTAGTGCTAACGGCCCTGTGTACACCTAGAAAAAAAACTTTAAATTGAGTCGTTTTTTTGAGTCTATAGGAAGGGCCACCCAGTATATGGATCTAGTCGTTTTTTTGAGTCTATAGGAAGGGCCACCCAGTATATGGATCTATTCGAAGAGATATCAAACTATTTACACCTCCAAAAACAGTCAAATCCAATATCAACAAAGAGAAACAAAATGTTAAGCATTCTAAGTATTATACACTGCGCGTCAGAGATAACGGGCACCCCGGAAAATGGGTCATTTTTGATGTCTCGTATCTCCTAACCCTGTTGTCCAATTTAAGTAATTTTTTAATATGTTATAGCCTTATTCTTTAACAATATCGCTGTAATAATAATGTTGCTAAACAGGTCAACTTTCATTTTATACCGGGTGTACAAATCAAACTGTGTTTTTTTCTCAAAGTTCGCAACACCCTGTGGAATATTCTATCATTTATAAAATACTGAAATTAAAACCCAACCATTGCCATAGCCTCTGGTTTTCTTAACATTATGTTTTTTGATTCATTCGCTTCTGTTGGATAATGCAAAAGTTAGGTGCTTTAACAACTAGCCATGTTCTTCATCAGTACAGGGTGTTTCTAAATAAGTGCGACAAACTTTAAGGGGTAGTTCTGCATGAAAAAATAATGGCCGTTTGCTTTATAAACATATGTCCGCATGACCGATCATATTACCCGTATGCGCGCCAATGGTGAATATAAAATTCTTAATTGTATATCAAAAAATGTGCAATACTACGTCTTAAAACCCATCAAATTTCATTTGCATATCTCAGCCAGTTTTAAAGTAATAAATAAATCATCAGTTTGTAGGAAAAAATTCAACATCCTGGATCTTGGAAACGAAGCATTTGCGAACATATGTTTATAAGGCAAACTTTCTATGCAAATAATGTACTTTTAATTCGTAACGATAAAGTCATTAGTTTTCGAGATATCTGAAATTAAAAATGAAACGGCACAGTTATTTTGATTAATGTATTACGCCCATACCATAAGCCAGCAGAAAATGTTAAAAGCATTGACAGAATGCCGAATAGACCATCGCTACGTTAACATGATCAAATATATCTATCAAACGGCAACGGCTAGCGTAAGACTGTCTGAACAACAAACAAATACAACAATACAACATAAGCCAGCAGAAAATGTTAAAAGCATTGACAGAATGCCGAATAGACCATCGCTACGTTAACATGATCAAATATATCTACCAAACGGCAACGGCTAGCGTAAGACTGTCTGAACAACAAACAAATACATTCTGTATACAGCGAGGAGTACGGCAGGGAGACACCATCTCACCAAAGCTGTTCACAACCCTTTTAGAACACACATTTAAGAAGGCAGATCTAAACGAATATGGTATCAATATAAATGGAGAGAAGCTCAGTCATTTGAAATTCGCAGATGACATCGTCCTTATAGCCGATCGTATGGATGATGCAATAATAATGTTGAACAAATTATATTCCGCTTCCTTAGAGGTCGGACTAAAGATTAACATCAACAAGACGCAAATAATGACTAATCTGGTGCTAAATCGTAATATTGTTGTTGATGGAATGAATATTGAGCAGACTGCATCTTATAAGTACTTGGGACATGAAATTCGGTTGGGACGAGATAACCAGACGTGCGAACTCCCACGTCGCATAGGATTAGCCTGGGCAGCGTTTGGTAAACTTAACTACAGTAGGAAAAATGAAAGAATACCCATGAACGAACATATAAAACACGCTGTATTTTCCTGTCACCGTGTCACACAACAAATTGGCCAGCGCAAGTACATGTAATAATTATTGTTACATGTACACGCACTAGACAATTTTCTGTGTGACACGGTGGCAGGAAAATACAGCGTGTTTTATATGTTCGTTCATGGGTATTCTTTCATTTTTCCGACTGTATGTATTTAAATCGGACTTGCCCATATGCCTCAAAAGGAAAATCTTTGACCAATGTGTATTGCCTGTACTCACTTATGGAGCCGAAACATTAACACTAACAAAAAAGGTAGTGAACAAGATTCGCGTAACTCAGAGGGCTATGGAGCGCCAAATGTTGGGTGTCTCCCTGAGAGACCGAATCCCAAACGAAGAAATACGCCGTAGAACAAAAACAACAGACGCTGTCGAAAAAATCGCGTCGCTTAAGTGGAATTGGGCAGGACACGTCGCCAGATTGCTAGACAACCGATGGACAAAACGTATTGTCGAGTGGAGGCCGCGAGAAGAAGCACTACGGAGCAGAGGACGCCCACTAACCAGATGGGCCGCTGATTTGAAACATGTTATCGGTAACTGGATGCAAGCCGCACAAAATAGAGATAAATGGAAAGAGCTGAGGGAGACATATGTCCAGCAGTGGACGCGTACGGGTTGATGATGATGATGATTACGCCCATTCCTTTTTAGCTTCAAATATCTCGGAAATTACTGGCTTTATCGTTACGAATGAAGAATATGTTATTTACATAGAAAGTATTGGAGAATCAAAAATTGCACTAAAATAGTCAACCATCCACGTTCCGCCGTCGTACGCCTCTGGTAGTAGCCAGAAACGTTTGTTTAACATAATTTAGTTGGGTGTGCAGTACCTACACTTGCAGCCAAGAATATGTCAAATGGTTTTTAGTAACTACAATGAAATGCAAAAAACTAAATTTTACATCGTAGATTTAAAATGAGTTTATCCCGAAAACGGTTGAGTTTAGTAAGATGAATGTAGTATGCTTTTTTGAAGTAGAAATAATAGGGGAATAAAAGTTTTGAAATCAAAATTATGTAGAGGGCGGATAAAAAAAATTTAACGTATTAAATGAGCGCTGAAAGACGTATGTGGCGCCCTCTGGGTAATATATAACTTTTGGTGGAAAATTTAGGTTTCTCCTCCTAAAAACCCCCACTTACCAAATTTCGTGTTGTTATCCCATGCCTGTCAGGAAATATTCAAAAATAAATAAAATAAAAGTTTAACTTTGACACCCTGTATTTCGGTTATTATCAACTTTCGTACTAAGGTAGTTACCTTAAATCGACCTATTTTAAATTCAGGAATCTACGGTGAAGATATGACTAATTCTTTACCAAACACCATGTATAATATGATAAGTTTAATGTCGATTCCGAAAGATTAAATGTAGAGGAGCTATCCTGGACAAACTATTAGTCGGAGTATAGTCATTGATTGTTGGTTGCCAATACTTTTTGGTTTTCTGTTATACAGGGTGGGCCAATGAAAACAGTCCACCTCGATATTTGGCAGTATCTATTAGATTTTAAAGAAATGAGGAAACAGGTCGATTTTTGTTCGATCACACAAGGGGGCACATTTTTATGATACATACATCTGCCATTTGTCAACCCTGTCATATTTATATGTCATGACATATGTCATTCAACAGAAAAAATTACATATTAGCAAAGCATAGGCGTTACGGTTCATTTTTAAGAGGAATACATATTACTTTAAATGAATTAAGATTTGTTTGCAAAGATGGTGCAAATATCGAAAAAAATCGTGGACAATCATTATGTCTGAATACTCCATCTAAATGCCTTTTTAATGATGTGCCGCATATGATATATTCCGTATTTAAAAATGAGGGATTGGTGAAGTGGAAAGGAGGGGGTTGACAAATGACAGATGTATATATCTTAAAAATGTGTTCCCCTCAGAACAAAAATCGACCTGTTTCCTGATTCCCTAAAATCTAATAAATACTGCCAATTATCGAGGTGAACTGTTTTCATTGGCCCACCCTGTATAAATGGTGTACACTACACAGACGTAGTTAACAGGATTTTAATGAAAAAATAATGGTAATTTCTGAACTGATATTTGTATAAATCAGAGTTTGTAAGAAAATATCCTTAACACATGACAGGCCAGTGTCCTATTTATAGAACACTGAAAATTTAACTGTTTTTCAACCCTGCTGTAGTAAACTGAATTATAATTTTTTTGTGTTATATTTTCAATAAACTTAAAAAAACGATACAGTTGTGCTTGCGAGAAGTGAAACAATAATAGTAGCGCGGTTGCAGGAAAATCGAATGGAAAATAACTATTCTCAAATAAGATCAATTATTCTAGAAAAGTATTTGGATTCATTTTACAATGATTTTAGATATCATTCCAGTGTTTTGTTACAGATCGTAAACAAGCCTGTAAGTAAACATTACTAAAGAGATAAATCACATCCAAACTTACACTTACAAAATCATTGGATAGTTTTAACCGTGACCAGACATCTCGTAACACGACAGTTCATAACCATGCAAATGGTAACTGACAATTCGTAACGGCCACAGTTCGTAACCATGACAGTTCGTAACTATACATATTCGTAACAGACAATTCGTAACGTCAAAATTGAATTATTCTGTTTATTTTTAACGTGGAAAAAAAACTTTTATTAGGTTCATACAATTGAAATTACTTTTATCAATTTAACGAATGAGCACCAGGATAAACATTTTCAACATCTTTCATATTTCGGGAAGAAATAAATTTTTAAAATTGTCTTAAAATTAATATATTCTAGTAATGTATGTAAATTGTATTAATATAGTAAATACATGATTATTAAACTATTTGTTTCATTATTTTTCACACTTAGTTTTACAACAGTAAAGAGATAATACAAGATAAAAATTTTAAAAAAAATTCTTTTGTTGTCATATTCAATACAATAAGCAAAAAAAGTGATATCGCATAAGCGGGTTTGCCATAACAAGTTTGAGATTTTCACAAGAGTTCAATTTCTTAACATACAGAGTCGGACGTATTGTACGAATTGCTGGAAGTGATATTACAAACAGAAAATATAATAGAGGAAAGTTGATATACACACACCCAAACTTATATGGAATCACCTGATATTTCTTACTATTCCGTGCGAATTTTAAAAAACGAACACACGAGGTCAAACAATATTTATTTTAAAGCGATTTAATAACAAATACATAACAATTAAATAAAACAATGAAGTATTTAACAAACAAATTGAAAGTAGTTGTTTTAATGTCAATAGCATACAAAATTTCAATGTAAAACAAATAATGTTTAACTTGTTTTTATTGATTTTTTTTTGTATTTTGTGGTAATCAGTGTTATCACCTCTAGTCCTTACGCAAGCTTCAGTTTGCGTGGGCACGCTCCTAATCAAATTATCAACATTTTGTTGTGGTAGGTTGCTCCATCCTTTAAAAGCAGCTTGTACTAGCCGTGCGGTGTTTTGTGGATTATCCCGGCGAGCTCTAATTTTTCTTTTAAGCATATCCCACAAATAATCTATAGGATTAAGCTCGGGTGAGCAAGCAGGCCACTAGAAACAAGGGATAGCTTCTGCTTCAATGATGTCTGTAGTCACGCTAATGGTATGTAGAGGTCCATTATCGTGCAATAAAATTAAATTTGCTCCTGTTGCACCTCTCCAGAGCCTGACTACAGGTTATCAATATACCTGTGAGCAGTTAAAGTTGATTGGATGAAAATTAAAGGAGTTTTTTTGCGGATCATAATTCCTCTCCAGAACATTACAATTCCCCTTGTATATTTGTGAACAGATCTGACAGTTTTCGTTCTTGCTCTTCCTCGACCTCTAAGTACACGATTTCGTGGGTCATCTGATTTTCCATCTGATTACATTAAATCCTGACTGTTTTTAAAAATAGCACATTTTGTCAACTCCCATTGTTCCAGTTTTGGTGGTGAAGACACCAATTTAGGCGATCAATCTTGTGCTGCCTGGATAACTCGGG